>NW_026526857.1:0-202060 GCF_024362965.1 Panthera pardus
CACTACAGGAAACTTAGGCACAACCCAAGAAGCACCAACCCTATGCTTTCAATGACAGGAATGTTCTGATTTCTATACTGTCTCACACAGATAAAGGTATTTGCCCACACAGTGCTGGAAATTTTCTTTTTCTTTCGTGGTAAATGAACTCAACCTACAAAATCACTCTTACTGATTTTCAAGCAGTTCACCACAAGCCCCATGTTGCAAGGTAGGTTTCCAGAACTGATTTATTTGTATAAATGAAACTTAGTGCCTGATCACCAATTCCTTTACCCCTCCCTTCAGCGGCTATGCTATTCTCTGTTTCTTTGCTTTTGTCTATTTTAATTTCCACATGTAAGTGACATCTTGCAGTATTTTTCTTTATGTGTCTGGCTTATTTCGCTTAACACCAAGTCCCCCAGGGCCGTCTATGTTGTCAAAAATGAAAGGATTTCCTTTTTTTTTAAGCCTGAATAGTCTCCCATTGTATGGACAGGCCACATCGTCTTTGTGCATTTTTTCATCAGTGGACCTTCATTTTTTCGATATCTCAGCTTTTGCGAATGCAGAACAAGAAAGTGCAGATATCATATGGAAGACCAGATTTCAATATTTTGGATGTGTTAGCCAAAGTGGGATTGCTGAATCAAATTGTAGTTCTTTTTTAAATGTCTTGAAGACCGTCCATATTGTTTTTCCATAGTGACTGCATCAGTTTACATTCTCTGTTGGATAACTTTTAAAGGTTATTCATTTATTGAGGGAGCAGTGTAGAATCACAGTCAGAGATTTGATTCCAGAAACCTTGAGATCATGACCTGGGCCCAAATAAAGAGTGGGACACTTAACCCACTGATGAAATTATATGGTCAGGAAGATCGGGCATTCTTGCTGGCATCAGTCTGTTGAGCTACCCTGACTCCATGTTCTTTGTAGGACAGAGGCATGAGGGTGTGGAGAAAAGCAGATTTCCCAGGGGAAAACTTAAGTCCATGTTTACAGTGTGAGAAGACAATGAATTCACAGTGTGTTGTGTGTGTGTGTACGTGCCCGCGTGCGTGTGTTTGAGAGAGGCAGAAACTAAGGGAGAGGGAAAAACAAAGAGAACGAGACACACTCATGAGAGAGAGAGAGAGAGAGAGAGAGATGTGTGTTTCTCCAGGAAACACGTGACATTGACACTGCACAATAGCCAATGTCTACTGTCAACAAAACTCATACTGCACACTTCCAAGAATGCTGCCGAACGAGACTCAGCAGGAACATTCAGTCCATGCTGATAACCAAAGCCTCTGTATGCTCTGCCCCATGATCGTATCAAGGAAGAATCCCTGAGTTATTCTTGAGCAGCACCAACAATGTACTGCCATACATTCTCTGTCCTTCTAGGTGTCCCTAAGAGGGAAAAGATGCATGCCGTTCGTGTAAGAAGGTACCAGGCTGTTGCTGAGGTGAGCTTCCCTGTCTTGAAGAACACAAGTGCTTTCTTAGAGTCTTTCCAATCAACTTCTGTTGTCACTATGACAGTGTACATTTTAGACGATATTGTTAGTTTCCCTGGTACGGAGAGTGGTGAGTGGTTGTCTCTTGCCAACTGTAACTTTGGTCAGGGGACATTTACCACTGGCAGTGCAAAACCTGGTCAAAAACAGTGTCATCGAATCTTTTTCATCAGCAGCGATTTTTTCTGCTTGTGTGAAGAGTTTTGTAGTCGCCATCCTAAGTGGTCTTGAGAGACACATCCCCAGGAAAAAGAACTTCTGACAGGCATCCTATTCATTTGCTTTTGTGGTCTTTGACTCACCCACTGTGTCCTATCTTATATCCTAAAGTCACCAAGAGAACTGAAGAGTGGGGCAAATACTGTATATCATGATCTCACCCTGATGGTGTTTTCTTTCCTAACATTCATGTGGCCGTAGGAGCACGGGAAAAAGTTATGTATCCTGGAAACTGTTGCTGAAGAATATGTTTGGGTGGTGATGTTTGTGGGGTATTCTTGTCTTCAGTCTGGAGAGCTACCCTGATTCCAGAGTCCTGGGGGGACTGGTGCTTGAGGGTGGCGGGGGAAAGACCGACGTCCCAGGTGAAAAACTATGTCCATGTTTCTACAGTATGCGAAAGATAATGTATTCCTTGTGTGCTGTGTGATTTTGTGTGCATGAGTCTTGGGATGGTTCTGTATGTGTGTGTGTGTCGCGTGATTGTGAGTGTGTATGTGTGTGTGTGTTTTCTTGAGAGACCCAGAGACAGAGAGAGAGCGTCACTCCGAAAGAGACAGACATATTGAAATACAGAGAGAGGGAGAGAGATGTGGGTTTTTCCAGGAGATATGTGCCACTGACACTGCACAATGACCAATGTCTACATTTTCAGAACGTTCTCATACTGCACACTTCAAGGAAGCCCATGCAGGTAACAAAAGCCTCCATATACTCTGACCCATGTTCATATAAAGGAAGAGTCCCTGAATTATTCTTCAGCAGCACCAACTAGGTGTTGACGTGCATTCTCTTTTCTTCTAGGTGTATAGTTGGAAGCATAGACCGTGTGGCTTTTTCAGGCTGACTTCTTTCACTGATATGTATCCAGTTAACATTTATCCATGTCTTTTTGGGGGCTTGATAGCTCAATTATTTTGTTACAGAATATTTCATTGGATGTATTGAAAGTTGGTTATCCTTTCGCCTATTGAAGGACAGTGTGGTTGCCTCTAGTATTGATCATACATAAAGCTGATATAAGCACTCCTGGGTAAGATTTTGTGTGAACACAATCTTTCAACTCAACTGGGTAAATACCGAGCGATAACATTGCTGGATGATACAGGAAGACTGTGTTTTGCTTTATAAGATTTGTTAGACGTCACCAGTGAAACCTTCTGAGGCTGGCACTTCCTTTATACATTATTTTTAAATTAATCAATTTTTTCTTTTTTGTATGTAGTTTTAATTTTTTATTATTTTGGTTCGTTAATATGCAGTGCAAAATTAGTTTCGAGGCAGAATTCAGTGATTCATCACTTACATACAACACCCAGGAATCATCACAATTTCTTTCCTTAATACCTGTCCACCCACCTCCCTCCAGCAACACTGTTCTCTATCCTTAAGATTTTCCTGTGGTTTCTCTCACTTTCTTTCTAAACCCCTGATTCCCACGTTTTCATCTGTTTTTTTCTTAAATTCCACATGTGAGTGAAATCACATATTTTTCTTTCACTGACTCAATTTCTTTGATACACATCTATTCAGATGATATATTCCTCTTGTGTGGGTTTTGGTAGTTTGTGTCTTTGAAGGAAATAGCCTCTTTAGTTTAAGCTATATCAGAGTTGTTCCAAATATTACTTCAGAATTCTTTCAATGTCCATAAGATCTGTAGCGATGACTCCTTTTTCGACTGATGCTAACATGTTTTCTCTCTTTTCTTCATGGTTAGTCAGGCTAGAGCTTTAACCATTTTACTGACAATTACAAAGAACCAGCTTTTGTCTTGCTTTTGTTTTCTCTCATAATATCCTATTTTCTATTTCAGTCTTATCTGCAATATTTTTTCCTCCTGCTTCTTTTTATATTAATTACTGTTCCTTGCTTTGTTTCCTAAGGTGGAAGCTTAAATTATTCACTTTATGTCTTTCTTGTTTTCTAACACATGGCATTCAGGACTGTAAATTTCCCCCAACCACTGATGTCCACAATTTCTCATCAAATTATATCTTCACTTCATTGAAAAAAAAACTTTTCAGTTTCTCTTGAAACTTCTTTGACCACTGTATTATTCAGAAGTGTATGATGAAATCTCCAGATATATTTGGATTTTTCCAATAATTCTCTTTGCTGTGGATTTCTAATTTAATTTCACAGAGGTGTGAGAGCATACATGGTAAGATTTCTACTCTTTTCAATTCGAGTTGGGTTTTCATGGCCCAGCGTGTGGTCTCTATTGGTGAAGGTTCCATGAGAGCTTGAGAAAAAAAGTGTGTTCTTCTTGAGAGACTCTGCTCCAGTAAACTTGACTCCCCTTAGTAACTTTTCTGTCTCTTGGGGGCCAAGGTTTGTCTTGTGTTTTTCGCTCTCATAAATTCCAGAAGAGTTGTGGATTGTTCAGTCTCTTCAGGCTTTTTCTTGTTAGGATGGAGAGAGGTGATTTCCATGCCTCTTGCCTGTGGGGCCCTCTACTTTTGTTTGAACACGCCTTCATGCTCCTTTTCTCCTTAAGGGTGTATTGAGCTCAATATATTTGGGCACATGCTGCTTCTATTCATATAATTAGCTTTCCAAAACAGCTGAGAAGAACGTGCATGGACGTGTTTATGGACCACAATGCACATTTTCTTTTAAATGTTTGCTGTTACCCCCACTTATGGTTTTACAGAAATGTCAGCCATATGCTTTCACTCAACTTTTTACCCTCTGCAGATGTAAGAACTTGGGAAAGTAGTATTTTTTTGTGTGTATGTGTGTGTTTCCTGTTTTTTTAAATATCCATTGAGTATCCAGCCTTCCACACACAACAGTAGATAGTGTGTTGAGATGAAAAGTGAAATAAGAATTATATATGTAGCTAATTGCATAATTTTTATGTAGAGGTCCAGCTTTAAAAAATAACAAGTCTCTATTAATGTTGTTTTGATGTAATGCTTGACTCAGATCTCCTGACTCTTCATCCAGAGCTCTCTTCAAAGGCTACACTATGGTCATTTAGATGACTTGGCAACAGTCTTAGCTTGAGGACTCACATTTAGAAGGAATCAACCATACAAGATGATACGGTTTCACACATTTGACAACACCAATATGTTATGTAGATGATGCGTCTTTTCCCAGGGCACATTGTTTTCATCATGTTTGATCAGATGTCTGTTTCCTGGGTCAAGCAACTGATACATTCTGGAAGCATCGTGCACAGTAATTTGGGAAATGGCCACTTACTGTGTACTCAGGCAGTCACCAATGTCATTTTTGAGAACTTTATCTGACAACTTAAAAACTGTGTCTTCTTTAAGATAAAGTGATTATTTTTAGAAAAAGCAGCTGTGTCATGGAAAAAACACTGCCCTGGGAGCTTGGACCCCAGGGTTTGAATGCAGCTCTCAGTTTTGTTAGGTTGTGAGATATCAGACAAGTTATTTCCTTTCTGATTAAACTTCCTGAGCTTTAACACCACAGGCTTTACTTGCATTAATCATCCCACCCTCATGACAACTGTTGTGCTGTACTTTCTGAGGACACTGTTCAGATGGAGAGATTGAAGCACGAAGATTATTGTGACCAAGCTCACAAACTCTTAACTGAAAAGCCAAAATGTGAGAGCAGCCCCATGCTGGTATTCTGAGCTTTTGAATTATACTCCCCACACTGACATGGTTGACTCTGAACCATGGAATCAGTAGAAACCAAACAAACTCTTTCCAAGTTCTGTGTATATTTCTGGGACTGCATGCATCTCTGTGGTCACATTGAGGACAGTGTTTGGCATAGCCATCATTGTGAAAACCACATAGAGGGTTCAAATCTGTCTGGTCAGCTCATAAAGAGACTGGGAGGGACAGTATCGAAATCCCTGGTAAATCTCTTTCAGTACTGGGTCACTTCTCAGAAGCTGGCCATAAACAGGGATTCAGAGATATGCAGGGATGCAGTGTTCTTTGATAGCTTACCTCAACCCCAGAAGTGCTCAAATGCTGGAAGCTATACACCTCAGCAAAAATGGCAAATAAGAACTCAAAGCACCTTTTTGGTTATTAACCCAAAGTGCACTATATTTTTTGCAACTCTTTTACAGAGTTGGGTTAGAGAATATAAAAAGGTACCCATGTCTCACACTGTAACGAACCCTCCCATTATTGGATGTCTGCTTTTAGCTTGGAGAGCTGCCTAACTCAAGGAATACACAGATGAGACAAAAACTGGATGGAAAAATACTATAGGATAAATTATGGTCATTTTAATTCATTTTACCTTTTGAATTTTTTGACTATCTTCTTTTTAGCGTTTTTCATTATTATCATTATTATTGTTATTATTGTTGAAGTAGAGTTGACACACAATGTTACATCAATTTCAGGCATAAAGGATAGTGATTTGACAGGCCTGTGTGTTCATTATGTACTCACAAGTGTAACTACTGTGTGCCACCATGCAGTGCCATGATGGTACCATTGACTAAAATCCCTATGCTGGACCTTTCAACACTGTGACTTATGCATTCGATAATTGGAATGCTGTTCCTCCCACTCCTCTTAATTACAGCTAGATTTCAAAGGTATAATTCCAGTATTTACTGGAATCCCATAATGGATCATCCTTATAACTGATTATTGGAAAAATACGATAGAATTATAGATTCCATAGAACAGTATAGAATGACTTGCATTGAACTGAGCTCATCAATAAACAGGTTAAAATCACATGGAAAAACCTTACAAAATAGATTGCAGCCCGTGTGGATCCACAGAGGTAGAAATGGTTTTGCATGACATCATGAAGTTAGTACCAGTTAGTGGGGCTTCACAGCAAGCAGTTTGTGTAATGGGACCCGTTTTTCGAATCGTAGAGCATAGTTTGGTTCCATTTGTAGATCTATTTCACAGTGCTTGAGGTTGATTTTAATGACAAAGCCACGACTCTGTTTATCCTTTCTTTCTTTTTTGTTTTAATTTTTTTAACGTTTATTTATTTTTGAGACAGAGAGAGACAGAGCATGAATGGGGGAGGGGCAGAGAGAGAGGGAGACACAGAATCAGAAGCAGGATCCAGGCTCTGAGCCATCATCCCAGAGCCCGATGTGGGGCTCGAACTCACGGACCGCGAGATCGTGACCTGAGCTGAAGTCGGACGCTCAACCGACTGAGCCACCCAGGCGCCCTGTTTATCCTTTCTTGTCTGCTGTTCGTCTTGGCCTCTCCTTCCATGAAGAAGGGTGGCTCAACAGCAGTCATATGCATGATTTTTAACCATCCGCATCCATCTACAGAGTTCTCTTGTCCAGGTCAAGGGAGCTCTTTGAGTGATTCATGAGATACAGTTCCAAGGGCTGGAAGCTACTCTGTGTCCTCCTAGTCATCTCCAGTTGGGTGGCAAGTTGAAGGAGGTTCCTCCTGGCAAGACAAATGAAGAGACATCTCAATGGGCAGGGAGAGATTGGGACTCCTCCTCACAGTGTGTCCATTTGTACATTTGTGTCCATTCATGCTGTCCATTTGTACACTGACTCTTTCACACTAACAAGGTTGCCTTAAGCTGGAATGTCAAAGACTGTTTCTCCTGCATTTCCTCTTCCTCCTGGTTGCTTTCCTCTCTCAGCTGTTGCTGATAACCTAGCAACAGCTAAGTCCATGCTTATGATCCAGGCAATACCAGACAGTCTTGCCCCATATCCGTACTAACACTGATTGCTGGGAAATTCTGGAGCAACACTAACAATGGACTGACAGTTACTCTGTGTCCTCCTAGGAGGAGCAAAGGAATAAGAGCAAAGGAAGAGGACAGAAGGACAAACAAAATCTGCTTCTATGGTGAGCTTCCATGTCTTTGCCTGAGATAGAAATGTTGACTTCTAGGTTTTGATTATTTTCGAGTGAATTCAGACAAAACAATGTGACAGTGTATTTTTTAGAGGTTAGGTACCATTTTCTCAGGGTAGGAAGAGGAGGTGTAAATTGTACGGCAGACTCAGAAGAAATTTTTGCTCCTTGAACAAAATATTTTGCTTATTTATTTATTTATTTATTTATTATTGGAGAGAGAGAAAGAGAGAGAGAGAGCATTGTGATTGAGGGAGAGGAGCAGAGGGAGAGAGAGATTTAAGTAGGCTTCATGCTCAGCACAGAGCTCCTGATGGAGCTCAGCTCCATCGCTTGACCCTGGAATCATGACGTGAACTGAAATCAGGAATCAGAATTTCAACCATCTGAGCCACTGAGGTAGCTCATTGAATTAAGAACTTTGGAATTACTGCTTGAATGGACTTGTGAGATTCATTCCATAGGAAAGACTCATGTCTTTTCCACTGGTGTATTCTGTGCTTGATTCAGGGGCCTTGACTTTACTGGTTCTTCCAGATCATTTGCTTTCTAATAGTCACTAAGAGAACCAATGACAAGGTACACATATTACACTCATGGTGCTAGTTTTTCTGTAACTGCAGGTGTACTCAGAGGCCACTGTAAATGGTATGTATTCTGGAATCAGTCTCTTCCTAGGAAAACTCTAGATGTTAAGGCAGGTGGTGCATTCTTGTTGTGTTCAGTCTGGAGGACCTTCTATTTCCAGGACTAAGTCATGGGTGTGCAGGGGAAAGATAAAGTTCCCTGGGAAAAAACTATATCCATATTTCCATAATACAAGGGAGTCATGTGTTCCATTAATGTGTTTTGGGGAGAGTGTTCATGAGGCTTGGCGGTGTCTTGTGTGACTTTATGCAGTGTAAATGTGAGTTGGTGTGTGTGAGAGAGACAGCACCACCCCACCCACCCCTCTACGCTCACACACACACACACACACAGAGTTGTTCCCCCAGAGGATATGTGCCACTGACGCTGCGAAATTGCAAATGTCTACCTTCTCAAAAAAACTCATATTGCACACGTCAAGTATTATTGCTGAGTGTGGCTCAGCAGTAACATTAAGTCCATGCAGGTGACCACAAGCATCCTTATGCTCTGGCCCATGTTCATATCAAGGAAAAGTCCCTGAGTTATTCTTGAGCAGCACAAACAAGGTACAGACGTGTAATCTGTGTCCTTCTAGATGTCCCTAAAAAGGAAAAGCGGAGGGCCGTTTCTGTAAAGAGGCAGCAGGCTGTTGCTGAGGTGAGCTTACCTGTCTTTCCCTGAGGAACACAAGTGCTTTCGTAGTGACTTTCCAACGAAGTTCTGTTGTAAATATGACAATGTACATTTTAGATGATAATGTTACTTTCCCCGGTGGGGAGAGTGGAGAGTGGGTGTCTCTTGCCACCTGTAACCTTGGACAGGGGTACATTTACCACTGGCAGCGCCAACCCTAATAATAGTGTCATAGCAAATATTTCTTCAGCAACAATTTTTCCTGCTTGGGAAATTTTTCCCACTTGTAGGCATCCTAAGTGGTCTTGAGAGACGCATCCCCAAGAAAAACAACTTCTGACAGGCTTCGTATTCATTTGCTTTTGTCGAAATGGGCTCATTTATTTTACCTTTTTCAATACTTAACCACTCTAATATATTGACTTTCCACGGACAAAACGTTAGTATCTCAGAAGGAAGTTCAGGCATTCCAGGAGGTGGGGAGAAGGCAGGGAGTGACTATCCGGGGCCAAACAATCTTGCCAAGCACTGAGTTGTAACAGAACAACTTTTCTTCCCCAACATCAAAAACGAATTGCTGTGTGGCAGCCCACCACCAGAGTGGGAGCTTGCCTACTCACTGAGGACAGACCAGTCGCTCCTGACTCTGACCTCTGATGTCAGTCTCTTCCTGCCCCTGAAGTGAGGTGGGCTCTTTCCAGCACCACCTGTATTGAAGTGCATTTGGGTTTTATATTCCCCACTCTATTTGACATCTAACCTGATTGCTTTGCAACGTGACACCTTTCTTTGGATTGCATTAAACACACAGGGACACACCACTCTTTGTTTTATGTCTTCGGCTGTGTAGACATTAGTAATATAACATACGGGACTAAAGTGGGAAGCCTTCCAGAGGTTGAGCTTTGAGTAATTCTGTGTGATCTCCAAACATGTAACTGATATCTGGCCCAAGTATAGAAATGTTTACATTCACGTGAAAAGCAGTCTGTCACTTGTGGCAGCTGAATTTTGTCAAATTCTACTGTCACCTGGGAGTGGTGAGTTTGAATATTTTGAAACACATTGGATTAGAAAATGCATTAACATTGAAGCCTCATGATGTCACATTCTGCTCTCATTTTTTTCATACTTTATTCTAAATATTTGAGTGGCAAACAGTTGATTTTATGATACTGCTGATGAACTCTACGCACAAAGACAAAATAAAAACAAGCGTATTTAGAATCATGAGTCAGTCACAGTAAATCATTAGGCTTTTCCTTCTCTTTTTCCTTTTTCTTTTTAGTGCTCTTTGGAATATGTTCCACACTGGAGCCTCCAGCTTTGTTTTTCTTCCCCAGGATTGCTTTGGCTATTCGGGGTCTTTTGTGATCCCACCAAATTTTGGGATTCTTTGTTGTACCTGTGAGAAAGATGCAGGTGGTATTTGGATAAGGATTGCATTGTGTAGATTGCTTTGGGTAACATAGACTTTGTAACAATATTTGTAGTTGCAAACCATGAATATGGAATGTTTTCTCATTTCTTTGTATCATCTTCCATTTCCTTCTTAAGTTTTCAGAGTGCATATCTTAAACTTCTTTGGTCAGGCTGATTTCTAAGTTTCTTACAAAGTATCTTTGGTGCAATTGCCAATGGGATCTATTCGTTGATTTCTTTTCCTGGGTGGGTGGAGGATGGGATAGAGGGGGGATGGGTATTGAGGTGGGCACTTGTTATGATGAGTACCGGATGTGGTCTGTAAGTGACGAATCACTGAATTCTAATCCTGAAACGAATATTGCACAGTAGGCTAACTAATGAGAATTAAATACACATTTGGCATAAAACAGGGAAAACCATGAGCAGATGATTTGATCTTGCTGTTTTTACACCTCCATTTGGACCCTGCTTTCCTGACGCAGACATTTTATCTTGGAGAACTGAGCTCCTGCACACAAATCATTTTATTTTGGTGCTGTGCTTAATGAACATGGAAATCAGACGTAGACGAACATAGGATGTCTTGGGATAAAGAGTTTCCGGGGAAAAATCATAAAACACTTCAATTTCTTGATCAACTTAAAAAGGTATAGCTCAACATACAAGTTCTAGTTTATCTGAATTTATTTTATAGCGAATGAATTCTTTTCAGGACCAATTAATTCTTCTGTAAATGACGGGATGTTCTCGCCACACCACCATGCATTCAGCCTAGATTCTGCTTTGTTAAATTTTAAAAAGGGAAATGCTATACTCACATGTTAGAGCGGGGACATCAATGATGTGTGATCTCCCATGGTAGGCAAGCCATAGTCAGTTATAGGGTAGCGACTTCCGGGGTTCATTTATATGCAGAAGAAACACATCTGTATTCTTTGTGCCACTGTGACTTTGATATCTACTACAGGTGCCCAAATCTCACCTCTACCAAAGCAAGAAATTTACCATTAGAGCACTGTGTGACTTTGGAAAGGATCTATGTCCTTCTGAAGGACAGATCTCTGTAGGCCCAGCAGCAGAGGCAGGTGTGGAAGGAAACTGTATGATTCTGAGGTAGAATGCTTCTGCCTGGTTGATATGGATGCCTTCCTTCTCTTCTGGGCACAGTAGGTGGCAGAGGGGTGGGATGGTTACTCAAGACCCACTTTTGAGCCGAGCCTTTGCTGCATTGCCATGCTTCTGAAAGCAGGGAGCACACTCATGCGCTGTTGGGCCTGAGTGATGTCCTGCGTGCCAGGTGGTGGACACAGACCTGATCTTTCCTCAGTGGCTCCAAACATTTGCCTGTTCTATGCAGGTTTTAAGGCCTGTCTAAAGCAAACAGGTACACTTAGTGTACAGGTGTGGCTGAACACTCCCCATCTGACACCCTAGGCAGTGTTGATGGAGCCTGATATCACATTCTCTGGAGAACTGACCTGTGTGGTTCTCTATCCAAGCTCTCATTCTACCGTGGGGTGACTGTTCTGATCGAGAGACTAGGACTGGCACAGATCACAGGAGGCGGGAAGAGTCCACAGGATAAGGCTGGCCTCTGCCTTTTTAAGCCACGGTTCAAATCCCTCCTATCAGGTTTTCTGTAGAAATGAGAGAGTTTAATATGCTGGGAGGAATCATGGCCACTTGTTCTCCATGTGGAGAACAAGTTACTTGTTACCCTCCAGTCCCCGCATGTACACTGGCACACATACACTCGTGGTGTGTTCATGAAAAAGGAGACTCTGGAGAAGTGACAAGAGGGTTCGAGCGAGCCCTGCCATGGGGCAGCAGCATCCATTTTCCTACCTGCATGCTCAAATGCCCAAACCTGTGCAGGGAATTGCTGAAATTGGTAGGTTTCTGCTGGACACAGGGTCATCCTTGGCCCAGACTTCAGAGGAAAGGACTAGGGTACTCTGTGGGTACCTGGAATTATGATGAGCTAACTTCCTTGAATCTGTGAGGAAGATGACACAATGGAGGTTTCCGAAGAGAATGATTTGATTGTCATAGGATTAGAGCATCCATTGGAAAAGTTAAAGTGGCCTAGAAGATTCCTTCCAACATGCTGTAATTTGGTGAGACAAATTGCCAGACACGTACCTGGTCCACTCCAATTTAATTTTTTGTTCTAGGAATAAGTATACAGGTGACATTATCACATGTTCAATTATCACATATGTTCACATATTCAATACAAACACATAGTTTTCCAAAAGCTCTAATGCATTCCTTTTACAAGACCTGTGTGCTACGTTTTCCTTTTGGAAGAAGTTTCCTTTGAAGTACAAGTCTCTATTTTAAATGGCCTGTTGCTGTTTTCCACCATCCCTGCTGACCCATGGACCCCCCCACCCCCCACCCCTTTCACTTCTGTCTTTCTCATTGAACATCATCTCCACATGGCACCGGTCATGTTTTCATGGTCACAAATAAAGATATAGTGCTGGGCACAGAACAAGGATGGGTGGTGGTTAAAGGAATTCATACAAAATGAACCTGTATTTGAGGTGGGTCAAGAGCGTCACAAGTGCAGGCCCAGGATGGCAGGCACGGAGCATTTCCCACTGACCTTCCATTGCAAAGCCTCCTGTATCTATCTGTAAATTATTGTCATCCTGATTTGTCTTCAATTCCTGCCAATTACTCCTAAATATTTCTGCATGCAAGGTAGCAGGAGGAGGCCACATGTGTATGTTATAATTATATATGGAATTTATAGATATTTTATATAATTATATAATTAATAGATAATATAATTATTATATAAAAATATATTATATATTCTATTATATATGGAAATCCTATGTATATATAATCCATATAATTATATATATATATATATATAATTCCACTATCTATCTATCTACCTATCTATATTCTTTATCCATTCATTGATTGATGGACACTTGGGCTGCTTCCATATCTTCGCTATTGCAACTCATGCTATAAGTGTATCCTTTTGAATCAGTGTTCTTTCATTCCTTGGGTAAATACCCAGTAGTGCTACTGCTGGATCATAAGGTTGTTGTATTTTTAAATTTTAGAGGAGCTTCCATATTGTTTTCCACTGTGGCACCACCACTTTGCATTCCCAAGAAGTTTGTTTTCTCCACATCCTTGCCAACACCGATTGCTTCTTTTGTTGTTGAATTTTGCCATTCTGACAGGTGTGAGGTAGTAGCTCACTTTGGTTTTGATGTGCATTTCCCTGATGATAAATAAGCATTTCTCATGTGCCTGTTGGCCATCTGCATACGTTTTTTTGGAGAAAGGTCTGCTCATGTCTTTGGCCCAGGTTGTAATTGGTGGGGCTTGTGTTATATATCACTTCTTTATCTACTTTGGATATTAGCCATTTATTAGATATGTCCTTTGCAAATATCTTCTGCCATTCCGTAAGTTGTTTTTTCGTGTTGTTGACTGTTTCCCTCACTGTGCAGAATCTTTTTATTTGATAAAAATCCCAAGAGTTTGTTTTTACTTTAGTTTCTCTTGCCTCAGGAGACAGATCTTTGAAAGAAGTTGCTGTGGCTGATGTCAAAGAAGTTACTACCTGTGTTCTGTCCTAGGATTTCTATGGTTTCAGGTCTCACTTTTAGGATTTTCATCCATTTTGTCTTTATTTATGTGCATGGTGTAAGGAAGTGGTTCACTTTCATTCTTTTGCTTGATGCTCTCCCCTTTCCCCAACACCTTCTTTGAAGAGACATTGGATATTCTTTCCTGCTTAGGTGAAGACTAATCGAATATATATTTCTGTGTGTGTGTGTGTGTGTGTGTGTGTGTGTGCATCTCGGTGTTTTCTATTCTGTTCTATCTTTTAAAACTCATGTAATTAAATTGAAGTTGAATAACATACAGTGTAGTATTGGTTTCAGGAGGAAAACCCAGTGATTCATCACTTACATGTAACACTGGAGCTCATCCCAACAAATGCCCTCCTTTAATGCCCATCACCCATTTAGCCTATCCCCCCACCCAACACCCTTTCCGCAACCCTCAGTTTGTTCTCCGTATTTAAGAGTCTCTAATGGTTTGCCTGCCTCTGTATTTTTATCTTCTATTTTCCTTCCCTTCCCCTGTGTTCCTCTGTTGTGTTTTCTTAAATTCCACATGAGTAAATTCATATATTTGTCTTTCTCTGACTGACATATTTCACTTCACATAATACACTCTAATTCCATCCACATTGTTGCAAATGGCAAGATTTCATTCTTTACCATCACTCAGAAGTATTCCACTGTGTGTGTGTGTGTGTGTCTGTGTGTGTGGTGTATACCACAGCTTCTTTATCCACTCATCAGTCAATGACATTTGGGCTCTTTCCATACTTTGGTTATTGTTACTAGGGCTGTTATAAATTTGGGGTGCATGTGCCCCTTTGAAGCAGCACTCCTGTATCCTTTGGAGAAATACCTAGTAGTGCAATTGCTTGGCCATAGGGTAGTTCTATTTTTAATTTTTTGAGGACCCTCCATACTGTTCTCTAGAGTGGCTGCACCAGTTTGCATTCCCACCAACAGTGTTAAAGGGTTCCCCTTAATGTTTTTATTTATTTTTGGGGGGGGAGGGGCAGAGAACGAGGGAGACACAGAATCCAAAGCAGGCTCCAGGTTCTGAGCTGTCAACACAGAGTCTGACACAGGGCTCAGACCCAAAACTGCAAGATCGCGACCTGCGCCAAAGTTGGACGCTTAAGGGTCCTAGTCACCCACGTGCAAGGGTTCGCCTCTCACCGCATCCCCGCCAAATCTGTTGTTGCCTGTGTTGTTAATTTTAGCCCTTCTGACAGGTGGGAGTTGGTATCTCATTGTGGTTTGCTTTGTATTTCCCTGATGAGTGATGTTGAGTATCTTTTCATGTGTCTGCTAGCCATGTGGATGTCAGAAGACATCCTTCTCTTCTCTTGATCTGTGTGTGTCTATTTTTGTGCCTGTGATACAACTTGAAGTCTGGAATTGCCATGCATCCTGCTTTGCTTTTCTCTTTCAGGAGTGCTTTGGCTCTTTGTGGTCTCATGGTTCCATAGACATTTTATGATTGTTCTAGTTCTGTGGAAAATGATAGGGACTACATTAAATGAATAGATTGCCCTGGGGACAATAGACATTCCAAACATACTTCTTTTTCTGATCCATGAGCTCAAATGTCTTTCTATCTTTGTGCAATCTTGGAGCACCTAGGTGGCTCAGTTAAGCGTCCAACTTCGGCTCAGGTCATGAGCTCACCGTTCGTGGGTTCGAGCCCGGTGATGGGATCTGTGCTGAGAGCTCAGGGCCTGGAGCCTGCTTCAGACTCTGTGTCTCCCTCTGTCTCTGCTCCTCCCCCCTCACACTCTGTCTCTGTCTCAAAGATAAAGATTAAAAAAATTAAAAAAAAAATCTTTGTGCCATCTTGAATTTCTTTCATCGGTGTTTTCTAATTTTCAGGGTATGGTCTTTCTTCTGTTTGGTTCTTCATTCTTGACATGTCATTCTTCTGAGTGCAACTGTAAATGAGATTGTTTTCTTAACGTCTCTTTCTGTGGCTTCATTGTTAGTCTTTGGAAATGCAACAAATTTCTGTATATTGATTTTGGATCCCGAGACTTCACTGAATTCACCTATCGATCCTAGCTATTTTTATTGTGGAGTCTTAGGGTTTTGTATATATATTATCCTGTCGATAGTGAGAGATTTCCTTCTTCCACACTGATTTGGATTTCTTTTGTCTGCTTTGTCTACGTTGTCTGCTTTGGCTACATCTTTCAGTCCTATGTTGAGTGAAAGTGGTGAGAGTGGACATCCTTGTGTTGTTCCTGCCTTACGGGAAAAGCCGTCAGTATTTTCTTATGAAGGATGATGTCAGCTATGTTTTTCATAGATGGCCTTTGTTATGTTGAGTTATGCTCCCTCTACACCTACTTTGCTGAAGGGTTTGTTTCTTTGTTTTTGTTTTTTGTTTTTTTTTTTTTTTATCATGAATGGATTGTGTATATTGCCAAATGCATTTTCTGCATCTATTGAAATGATCTTATGGTTCTTAACCTTTCTCTTATTGATGTAATGTATCACAATGATTGGCTTGAGAATATTGGACCACATTTGTGACCCAGGAATAAATCCCAGTTGATCATGGTCATTGATATTTTAATGCACTGTTGAATGATGTTTGCTATTCTTGTATTGAGAATTTTTGCATGTATGTCCATCAGGGCTATTGGCCTGTGCTTCTCTTTTGTAGTGGTGTCTTTTCCTGGTTTTGGTATCAGGGTAAGGCCGGCCTCATAGAATGAATTCAGTTTTCCTTCTTTTTCTATTTTTGGGGATAGGTTAAGAAGAATAGGCATGAAGTCTTCTTTAAGGGTTTGGTAGAATCTGCCTGTGAAGCTATCTTATCCTGGATATTGCTTGTTGGAACTTTGTCATTACCGACTTCATTTCCGTACTGATACAGGGTATCCGTCTGTCCAATTTTCTATTTCCTCCTGTTTCGATGTTGGTCGTTTAATTTTTTCTAGGAATTTAATCATTTCTTCTAGGTTGGCAATTTGCTGGCATGTATTTTTTCATAATATTCCCTTATGAGATTGTATTTCTGTGGTGTTGGTTGCTATTTCTCCTTTCTCATTTGTGGTTTTATGTATTTTAGTGTTTTGGGTTTTTTTTTTTTTTCTGTGATGTCTGGCAAGAGGTTTATCAACTTTATTGGTTTTTCTCAAAGAACCAGCTTCTCCTTTCATTGATCTTTTCTGTTTTCATTTTCTCTCTCTTCTTTCTTTGTTTTTCTTTCTTTCTTTCTTTCTCTTTCGTTTCTATCTCATTTATATCTGCTCCAAACTTCATGATTTCCTTCTTTCTGCAGGTTCTAGGTTTGATGGTTGTTCTTTATCTAGCTTCTTTGGATGCAAGATTAGGTTGCTTACTTGAGATTCCTCTTGCACCTTGAGGTAAACCTGTATTGCTGGAACGCCCATCTCAGAATTGGTTTTGCTACACCCAGCAGTTTGGGATCATTATGTTTTCATTCTAACATTTTTCATTGCACTTTAAAAAGCTTTAAATTCAAGCTAGTTAACATGTAGTAAAATAATGATGTCAAGAATATAATGTAGTGATTCATCACCTATGTATAATTCCCAGGGCTCATCCCAACTAGTGTCTCCCTTTATGCCTATCACCCATTTAGCACACCCCCCACCCAAACCCCACCACCAACCCTCAGTTTGTTCTCAGTGTTTAAGAGTATGGCTTGTCTCCCTCTCTGTTTTTATCTTATTTTTGCTTCCCTCCCGCTCATTTCATCCGTTATGTTTCTTAATTCCACATGAGTGAAAGCATGCGATATTTGTCTCTCTCTCTCAATGACTTTATTTCACTTAGCATAATACATTCAAGTTCCATCCACATTGTTGCAAATGGCAAGATTGCATTCTTTTTCATCGCTGAGGATGAAAATCCTCCATTGTACATATATACCGCATCTTCTTTATCCATTCGTCAGTCGGTGGATATTCAGGCTCTTTCCATATGTTGGCTATTGTCAATAATGCTGCTATAAACTTTGGGGTGCATGTGCTCCTTCAAATCACCATTCCTATATCCTTTGGATTAAGTACTTCTAGTGCAATCACTGAGTCATGAGGTAGTTCCAGTTTTAATTTTTTGCTGAACCTCCATCCTGTTTTCCAGAGTAGCTGTGCCAGTATGCATTCCTACAAGCGGTAACAAAAGGATTCCTCTTTCTCTGCATCCTTGCTAATATCTGTGCTTGCCCAAGTTGTTAATTTTAGCCATTCTGACAGGGTGGTATGTCACTGTGGTTTGGGTTTGCATTTCCCTGATGATGAGTGATGTAAAGCGTCTTTTCCTGTGTCTGTTACCATGTGAAACTCTTCTTTGGAAAAGTCTGTATGTGTGTCTTTGGCCCACTTCTTCACCGGATTATTTGCTCTGGGGGTGCTCTTTATAGATTTAGATCTTTCCATGAAGTTTTAAACTTTCTTCTCCTCCTCCTCCTTCACCTCCTTCTCCTCCCCTTCCCACTCCCCTCCTTTTTCTTTTCTCCTCCTCCTCCTCCTTCTTCTGTCTTCTTTTTTCCTTCTTTTCTTCTTTCCGTCTTCTTCCTTTATTCTTCTTTTCCTTCTCCTCCTCGCTCTCCTCTTCCTCTTCCACCTCCTCCTTGTCCTCCTCCTCCTTTCTTTTTCTTCTTCCTCTTCTTCATTTCCTGGCTGACACATTCGTTATTTAGTAGTATGGCATTTAACCTCCATGTATCTATGGTCTTTGCAGATGTTTTGTTATGGTTGACTTTCATAGTGCTGTTGTCAGAGAAGGTGCATGGAATGATTTCAGTGTTTTTGTATTTGTGGAGATCCATTTTGTGACGTAACATGGGATATGTTCTGAGAATGTCTGATATATATGCACTTGTAAAGAATGTGTATTCTGCTGTTTTAGGATGGAATGATCTCAATATATCTGTTAAGTCCATCTGGGCCACTAGGTCACTTAAAGCCATGTTTCCTTATTTTCTGTTTAGATGCCATGTCCATTGTTGTCAGTGGGGTGTTAAAGTCACCTACTTGTATTGTATTGCTATGAATTAGTTCCTTCTTTCATTATTAAGTGTTTAATGTCTTTGGGAGGGGTCCTAAGTTGGATCAATATATATTTACAAGTGTTGTATCTTCTTGTTGATTCTATTATGATATAGTGTCCTTTCTGTCTGTTGTTACAGTT
This sequence comes from Panthera pardus, assembly GCF_024362965.1. Taxonomy (NCBI): domain Eukaryota; kingdom Metazoa; phylum Chordata; class Mammalia; order Carnivora; family Felidae; genus Panthera; species Panthera pardus. The sequence goes on from NW_026526857.1 coordinate 18,964, forward strand.
TTGGTTTTAAGGTGTGTTTTGACTGATATAAGATGGCTACTCCAGCCTTCTTTTGACAACCCTTTGCATGACAAATCCTACTCCATCCTCTCACTTTCAATCTGCAGGTGTCTTCAGGTCTAAAATGGGTCTCCTGTAGGCAGCATGTGGGTGGGTCTTGTCTTTTAATCCATTCTGCCTCCCTATGGTTTTAATGGGATCATTTAGCCCATTGACATTCAGAGTAATTATTGATGGATACCATTTTATTACTTGTTTTGTGATTGTTTTGGAAGATTTTCTCTGATCTTTTTCTTGACATTCTCTCTTTCATGTTCTCCTGATTTTCTTTAGTGATATGTTTGGATTCCTTTATCTTAATTCTTTGTGTCTTTATTAGTGGGTTTTGATATTTGGTAACCTTTCGGTTTGTATGTAGCCTCTATTATATGTAGCTGTCTACATTAAGTTAGCCATAATTTGACGGAACCCCTTGTTTTCTCCTTTCCTCCACACGTTTGAGGTATATGATGTTTTATATCCTTTTCTGTGAGTTCCTTGACTGGCTTATGTACAGAAAAAGTCATTTAACTGCGTTTTCTACCTCTATGCTGACACTTTTCATCTGCCCATTCCACTGAAAGAGTTCCTTTTAATATTTCTTGAAGGTCTGGTTGAGTTATCATGAACTGTTTAGTTTTTTGGCAGTCTGAGAAACTCTCCTTATATTCTGAAAGATCCCCATGCTGGAAGGAGTATTCTTGACTGCAGAACCTGACCCTTAAGGCTGACCCTCACACTAACAAATTCTCTCAACTGAGCCCTCCAAGTAGGCCTTTACCATTTTCCATGCACTAACCCTAAGCCAAACCATGGCTCTGACCTTAATAGGGCTTGAATGGTAGTTCTGAGGAAATTATTTGCGACACATGACTGATGCCAGGTGACTCAGCCAGGGACAAGAAAGCTAGTGGTGCCATTTGCAATGACCAAGATGCAGCCTCAGAGAAGGATTCTGAACAAAATTCTACCCTGGACCACACAATCAGCCTAAGCCAAAGCCTGTCACAAATCCTGAGTTTTGCCCTCAACTCAGCGCTCTGTGGGGGTTCTGCACTGCAGGTGAATGGACCATTACCATCTGCCATGCCCTACACCTAACCCTAAATATGACTCTGTTCCTACCAAGGCCTGGATCCCAGGTCTGACCAAACAAGGAATTTGGGAAACATGACTAACCCAAGATAATTCAGACAGGAATGGAGAAGGACGTTCTGCTCTTTGTAATGACCAGGACGGAGCTCAAATATAGGATTGTGGACCAACACCTAAGACTCACCCACACCATCACCCTAGCACTGAATACTGTCCATAAGCCTGAGCCTCACCCTAACATTTATCCTCCTCTCAGACCTTTAGGGAGGTCCTATGTTTGAGGAAGACACCGACTTGGGATCCATGACCACTGCAAGATTATTCAGCCAGGAACACAGAAGGAATCCATGCCCCTGGCCATGACTGGGACGGGGCAAAAGAGTATGATTCAGACTGAAAATCTAACCGGACTGCACACCATCAGCCCAGCCCCTGCACCTTAGGCTGCACCTAGGCTGATCCTCATCCTATCCCTCATCCTCAAATGACCTCTACAGTGAGGGAAATGTGCCTTGCTGGCGGCTAGGGCCCTATAGTCTCCTGGGCCTTAACACTAACCTTTCCCATGGATGTGGTCCTCCCAAGCCCACATTTCAAGTCTCGGGAAACAATGGGTTTGGGTTTGGGACACAAGACTCACTGAAGTGGACGCAGCCAGGGACACAGTGGCAAACTGTGCTATCGGGCATGAGGATGGAGCTAGAAAGTATGATTTTGTGTGAAAACCTGACGCTAAGCCACACGATACACCTAGCTCATGAGGCCAAAAACTAAGCCTCACCTTTACCCTTTGTGTTGCCATCACCTGAGCTCTCTGTGAGGGGCTAGGCACTGCTGGTGGATAGGCCTCTGCTATCTTCTGGCTCCCAACCCAAACCCTAGCCTTAGCTCCATCTCGACCCAAGAGCGAATCACAAGATGAAGGAAACAATGGATTTGGGACAAATGACTGACTCAAGGGGCTCAACCAGAGACACAAGAAGAAATGATGCTGGGTGCAAAGATCAGACCTGAAGCAGAACTTGAGGCTGACCCTCACACTGATACTTAACATCAACCAAGAGATAAGCCTTGACCATTTTCCTCATCCTAACCATAACACTAGCCACAGCTCTGACCCTACATGGGCCTGAACACTAGGTCTGAGGAAACAATGGATGTGGAACACACGACTGACCCAAGTTGCTTGGCCAAGTCCATAAGAGAAAATGGTGCCATTTGCAAAGACCATGATGGAGCCAGAGTGTATGATGCTGGGTAGAAACTATCCCGTATCCTAGACCACCCAATCGGCCTAGCCCTTTACCCCAAACCAAACCCTTGATGGACACCCGGACACTCGGGCTCAACTGAGCACTCTGTGTAGGTCTTTGCACTGCCAGCGGATAGGTCCTTATAGATTGTCCACAGCCTAACCCTAATCCTAGCCATTGTTCTGGGCCTACTTAGGCCTGAGTGCTGGTTCCAAGGACACAACTGAATTATGATACATGAATGATAAAAGATAACTTGGTTAGGAACAAACAAGGATACAGAGCCATTTGCAAGGACTGGCATGTAGCCTTGAGAGCAGGATTCTGAGCAAAATCCTAACTCTAGACCACACAATCAGCCGAGCCCTTAAACTGAGACCAAAGCCTGTCGCAATTTGTCACTTTAGCCCTCAACCCAGCCCTCCAGGGAGGGTTCTGCACTGCCAATGAATTGACCCCTACAAACTGCCAGGCCCTAACCCTAACCCTAGTCATGACTATCCCCACCCAATCCGGATCTCAGGTCTGACCAAACAAGGAATTTGGCACACAAGACTGATGCAAGATTCCTCAGTCAGGAATAGAAAAGGCAGTTGTGTGGTTTGCAACAACTGAGATAGAGCTGGAGCGAAGGATTGTGGGCAAATACCCAACCCTAACCTTCACCATCACCTTAGAGGCCTAGGAACACAGTCCATAAGCCTCACCCTCACCTAACACTCAGCCCTTCGGGGAGTGCTCTGCAGTACCAGCAAAGAGGTCGCTAACATCTCCCGGTCCATAATACTAATAGTTGAAAACTAGTTTCTCTCTGGGTGTCATTCAGCGTGAGTGTCTCAGAGAAATATCCTTTCCTTTAAGTTGGGGAATCTGGCCAAGTCCTTAGGTCTCTGGCATAGGTTGGGACACAGGACCCCTCATTTGCCTTTCAGAAGTGTGCTGACAATGGGAGGCATAGGGGCCTTGAAGGTGCCCAGCAGAGTGTCCATGTGTAGGCAATGCTAGGGTTTGGCAGGGAGCTGGTCTTCCTTCTGGTTGAAGGAGAAACCACGGTAGACATTTCATTCCCAGCTTTGTCCTCCTCTCCTCTGTAATGTAGAAGAAACCTAGCCTCCTTCTAGCCCTTCCCATCCATTTTCTGTTTCCTTAACTAGGTCATGGGTCACAACCAGGTGGAACTTGTCTGTCAGCCACATAACCAACACCGGGGTTTGTGATGAAATGCCACTCTGGTCTTGTGCCATGGGAGAGCCATCAGTTCCTTTATGCCAAAGAAGAATGAGCCTCGTGTCCATGAGCGCCTGTTGCTTGGCCCAAGTCATCTCTGTGATGGGTAGCCAGCTTGCCTCCCTCCCCTGGCTTATTGAAATGTCTTCATCCTCTTAGGCAGATGGATCAAGCATGCACAGTAGACGGCAGGACAATTCAGCCCAAAAAAGCCCTTATAAGGAATACTGCACCTTGACTTGGTTACAATACCCCAAGCACCAATGGGACCCCTAACCTGCTACCCTTGAGTCACTGCTCCTTCTCTGCCTGACGGGGAGGGCATACAAAGGAGCCAAGGTCCAGAGCCTTCCTTCTCTTTCTGAAAGAAAAGTGTAGGCCTCATGCTAACTGAGCACCCAGGTGTAGGCAATGGATGTTTCCCTTTGCCTCGGCCCATGGGTGTTTCTTACTATAGTTAGCTTCTCAGGAGATTGTGCTAAGTGGGTCCTCAGCTTCCTCCTGCTCTCCTTTGTAATGAGGAACTCTGGCCCTCTATTTATTTCCATCCTTTTGCTATTTTCTTCAAACTAGCATCTTGCTGGAGTCCATTCAGAGTCAATATCTCAGAGAAACATCCTCCCTTCTAAACTGGGGCCTCTGGCTGAGTCCTGGTGACTCTGGCATAGATTGGCAATAGGACCTCTCATAACTTCCTATTACAACTCCATTCTTAACGACAGGCCTAGGGCATATGAAGGTGCCAAATTGGATATGGATAGATATGGGTAGGTAGTCCCAGAGGTTTGGAGAGGGACTGGCCTTACATATAGAGCAAGGAGAAATGCAGGTAGATAAACGGAGCTAGCATAACTCATTCCCATTAGTAATGTAGAGACTTGGCCTCCCTTGTAACCATTCCCACCAATTTGCTACTTTCTAAGTCCTGAGTCACATTCAGAAATGTGTCACTCACTTCACACAATCAAAACCCAAAGATTGGTGCTAAACTCCCATTGTGAGAGCAACCAGTAACTTCAAATAAAATAAAGGATGGCCTTGTTGTCCCTGAGTGCTTGGTGCTTGGCCACGTCTGTTTAAATGCAGTAAGGGCATGTCTGCCCTCTTTCTGTGCCAAACATGATTCCCATATGCACACTATTCTTCAGACCTGGTCAGCACAGAAAAAGCCCTTTGAGGAGTGACTGTATCAGGTCCAGGTCCCAAACACTTGATCCCCAGCTGGGAGCAGGAGATCCTTGCCTCTACTTCAATGTTGCATTTATTTCCTGATAGGAAAGACAGGGAAAAATCACCAAATACAGCTTCTCATATTTCTTAACAAAAATACAGAACTCCTGCAGATTTCCACTCTCATGTATAGCCAATGGAGGTTTCCTTTTCCACCAGCTCTCAGGTGTTTCTTACTCTTCAGCCAGCCTGCCAGGAGATAGGAGAGGCACTGAATTCTATATCTCACTCTCTTCTGTAATGAAGACCTTTGATCTTCCAGGTGCCTATGTGATTTTATTGCTCTTTTCTCAAACTAGGTTCTTCCTGGGAGCCATTCAGAGCAAGAGCCTTAGAACAATGTCCTCTGTTTAAATTAAAACATTCCAGGATCCCCTGGAGCTGTGCCAGGTACAACCCAGGTCCAAATATTGGTCTTGAGTTCCCAGTCAGTTCCTCAGCCAATTGATGGCTCTCAGTGTCTTGTATGCCAGAGGAAAGCAGGCCTCTGTGTCCCTGGGGGCTTGGTGCCTAGTCAGCAAACAGCCAACCCCCAAGCTCACAGCTACGAGGAGTATTCTCCTTTGGGATATCCGATGCTGATGGCTGAGCACGGGACAGAGTGGGAACCCGATGCCCATCCCTGGGTGCCTGTTGAGTGTGTGTCAGCTCCATGGCTCCTAAGGGTGAATCAAGAGGCAGTCAGAAACACAGGAAAGCAGAGGAGATGGTTGCAGTCAGGACCAAAAGGCATTTGATATTTCCATCCAAGGGGATAGAATGCGATCAGTGTGGAATGGAGAGGTTTATCTTCATTTTCCCAAGACATAGCAAGGGAGCCAGCTCTCAGCCTGTAAATCTGCCTGAACCTCCCCACACACAGCTCTTGGCGGGACTCCTTCTGATGCCTTAGGGCTCTGGATGTCCATGTAGTCCTGAAGTCACAAGGCCAGGGACTCCGGCTCCACCTGTCACACGACCGTGTGGGACTGGTCCCCATTGGACATCTGCAGCCAGATGTATAGTACTCTAAAAGACTGAGTTTTTATGGACCCCAGGACGAACCTTGATGGATGATAAAGCAATTTTGTGAAGCTGGATAAACCGAGGGCCAGTGTTCTTCGTGTTTAGAAGAACCTGACTAGCGCAATGTATTCACAATCTGGCTAGCACAGGAATCAAAAGAATTTGGGGGGGGGGGTCTTTGGCCACAGGAGTGTTCCAAAGGATTCCCGTTGGAGCCCTGTGAGCCAGAGGACCACATTCCCCCCCCCCCCGAGAAATAGAGCAGAACTTTGCATTCTGGTGGGTTTCAGCCCATAGTATTGGTAGAGAGGGTCAGCAGTGGCTCTGTGATATGAAGAATGTGCTTCCATGTGATGATCAAGATGTTGGAATGAACCTTGATGCACTATTTACTCAAAAGGCTTTTTGTGCGCTGATCATGTGGAGCATGGTGTGTTTTCACAGACTGTGTACTTCTGGATGAGGGTAGCTCCATCCATTCGGGGTGGGGGTCAACATGGCTCCCATTCCTATGATACTGTTGCCTGCCCAGCACCAGGGGAGCAAAGACATGGAGGGGTAGCTCTCCTCTGGGACATCGAGCTCTGAGAGCCCTGCATCGGGTCAGGGATGGCTTGGAAACTCACCTACCAACCAGGGATCTCACTTGGTGTATGAGGACAGACACAGTGCGTCACACTGTACTTGTAGGCACCTAACGCTAGGCCATTTCCTGGTGCTTTTACACAAGAGTTTAAGAACAGTTCTGTTCAAGTACACCTTTAGCCCCTTTCTCTCTCTTCTTCTTCTGGAATTCCTATGATACAGATAGTGTTCAGTTTGATTGCATCTCTTCCTTCTGTAATTCTCCCCTCATGCTTCTGGATTTTTTTTATCTCTTTTTCTCAGCTTCCTCTCTTTCTATAATTTTATCTTCTAATGGACCTAATCTCTCCTCTGCCTCCTCAATCCGTGTTATGGCTGCCTCCATTTTATTTCGCACCTCATTTATAGCATTTTTTTAGTTCCTCATGACTATTTCTTAGTCCCTCGATCTCTGTAGCAATAGATTCTCTGCTGTTCTCTATGCTTTTTTTCAAGCCCTGCGATTAATATTATGACCATTATTCTAAATTCTTGTTCCATTATATTGCTTAAATTGTTTTTGATCAGTTCATTAGCTGTCATTAGCTACTTCCTGGAGTTTTTTTGAGGAGAATTCTTCCGTTTTGTCCTTTTGGGTAGTCCCTGCGGTGGCTCCAAACTGCAGGGCACTTCCTCTGTGCTGCTGGGAGTTACATGTTGGTGGGCGGGGATGCAGTCAGACCCGACATCTGTCCCCAGCCCACCGCTGGGGCCACAGTCAGACTGTGTGTACTTTACCTTCCCCTCTCCCAGGGGCAGGACTCACTGTGGAGTGGTGTGGCCCCTGTCTGGGCTACTTGCACACTGCCAGGCTTGTGGTGTTCCTTCCATGGGACCTGACGTATTTGCCGGGATGGATCGGCAAAGTGCACAGGGGCAGGATGGGCAAGCTTAGCTCGCTTTGACAGACACATAGACCAATGGAATAGAGACTCCAGAATTGGACCCACAAACGTATGGCCAACTAATCTTTGACAAGGCAGGAGAGAATATCCAGTGGAAAAAAGACCGTCTCTTTAACAAATGGTGCTGGGAGAACTGGACAGCCACATGCAGAAGAAAGAAACTGGACCACTTTCTTACACCATTCACAAAAATAAACTCCAAATGGATAAAAGACCTGCCTGTGAGACAGGATACCATCAAAACCCTAGAGGAGAAAGCAGGAAAAAAAACCTCTCTGACCTCAGCCACAGCAATTTCTTACTTGACACCTCTCCAAAGGCAAGGAAATTAAAAAGCAAAAGAAAGGGAATTTTAATTGAACTATTGGGACCTCATGAAGATCAAAAGCTCCTGCACTGCCAAGGAAACAATCAACAAAACTAAAAGGCAACCGACGGAATGGGAAAAGATATTCGCAAATGACATATCAGACAAAGGGGTAGTATCCAAAATCTATAAAGAACTCACCAAACTCCACCCCCGAAGAACAAATAATTCAGTGAAGAATTGGGCAGAAAACATGAATAGACACTTCTCTAAAGAAGGCATCCAGATGGCCAACAGGCACATGAGAAGTTGCTCAACGTGACTCCTCTTCAGGCAAATTCAAATCAAAGCCACACTCAGATACCACCTCACGCCAGTCAGCATGGCTAAAGTGAAAAAATCAGGAGACTCTAGATGCTGGTGAGGATGTGGAGAAACGGGAACCCTCTTACACTGTTTGTAGGAATGCAAACTGGAGCAACCACTCTGGAAAACAGTATGGAGGTTCCTCAAAAAATTAAAAATAGATCTACCCTATGACCCAGCAATAGCACTGCTAAGCATTTACCCGAGGGATACAAGAGTGCTGATGCATAGGGGCACTTGTACCCCAATGTTTATAGCAACACTTTCAACAATAGCCAAATTATAGAAGGAGCCTAAAAGTCTGTCACCTGATGAATGGATAAAGAATTCGTGGTTTTTATACACAATGGAGTACTACTTGACAAAGAGAAAGAATGAATTATGGCTTTTGTAGCAATGCGGATGGAACTAGAGAGGGTTATGTTAAGTGAAATAAGTCATACAAAGACAGATACCATATGTTTTCACTCTTATGTGGATCCCGAGAAAACAGAAGACCACGGGGGAGCGGAAGGAAAAAAAGGTTAAAGAGGCAGGGAGCCAAAGCATAAGAGACCCTTAAAAACTGAGAACAAACAGGGTTGATGGCGGTGGGAGGGTGGGGAGGGTGGGTGATGGGCATTGAGGAGGGCACCTGTTGGGATGAGCATTGGGTGTTGTATGGAAAAAATTTGACAATAAGTTTCATATATAAAAAGAAGAGTACTTCTGACTACATATCCCCAAGGAGCTAGTTCTAAAACCGTCTTGTAGCAAAGGGTAATTTCAGCAGGAAAGCACAAGTGTCTACACAGAGGGGTGGTGAGGAAAGTGTTACTCCATATGTCTACGAAGGACAAGAATGTCACTTGAAGCACAGTAATGCTTTGGGCACTTAAGCACAGGGCCTTTCCCTATGGCTAATATAGAATGTTCAAGTTTGTATTTAAATTCCAGTTAGTTAACATACCGCGTATTAATAGTTTCAGCTGTAGAATTCAGCTGCTCCACCCTTCCACACAACACCCGGTGCACATCACATAGTGTACTCTTTAATTCCCATGTCCTGTATAGTCCCACTGCCCCCGCACATTTCTCCTCTGGTATCTATCAGTTTGTTCTCTATAGTTAAGAGTAAATATCTTGTGTTGCTGCTCTCTTTGTTCCACCATGATTACTTATTTCTTTTGTTTCTTACATTCCACATAGGAGTGAAATCATACAAGCCTTTCTCTGACTCATTTCACTTATACTATTCTCGAGCTCCATCCAAATCATTGCAAAGGAAAATGTCATCCTCTTTCATGGCTGCATAATATTCCATTGTGTGTATATATGTGTGTTTTATATATATATATATATATCACATCTCCATCCATTTCTCAGTCAATGGACATTTGAGCCCTTTCCGTAACTATTTTTCATTGTGCTGCTAAAAACACTGGGGTGCCTATATTCCTTTGAATTCTCATGTTTTGTATCCTTTGGGTAAAAACATAGTGCAATTGCTGGATCATAGGGTAACTCTAAGTGTGAAAGGGTAATTTTTAAAATTTATTTATTTGAAAGGGAGAGAGGGAGAGGTGGGAGAGGAGCAGAGAGAGACAGAGAGAGACTCCCAAGCGAACTCCATTTTGCCAGTGCAGAACCCAACGAGGGCTCAGTCCCATGACTGTGAGATCATGACTGGAGTGGATATCAAGAGTCAGTCGCCTGACTGTGCTACCCAGGTGCCCCAGGGCAGCCTTATTCTTAACATTTGATTGATGAAACCTTGTGCTGTTTTTCAGAGTGGCTGCAACTGTTGGCATTCCCACCCACAGTGTCAGAGGGTTTCCTTTTCTGACCATCCTTGACAACACCAATTGTTTCCTGTTTTGTGAGATTTAGCCCTTCTGACAGATGTGTGATGATAATCTCACTGTAGTATTGATGTGTATTTCCCTGATGAGTGATGTTGAGCCTCTTTTCATGTGTCTTTGGAACAAGGGTCACCTTGTGTGTTCTCCTGTGTGCCCCTCTCCCTCTCCCTCTTTCCTCAATGAGGGCTTCCACTCCTCTGCAGCAATGCTGATATATTTCTCCCCAAGCCCCCTCTCTGCACTTCCTACTGTCTTTGATGTGGCTTCTCTCCCTCTATCTGTGAACTTTGCTTTCTGGGGTATTTAGAATGATTGGCAAGTGATCTAGCTATGATTGGCTAGTTCAAAGGCTGAGACTACACGGCTGCCATGCTAGCTCTCTCAGCACACACTAATAAAGAATGTTTCAACCAACTGCTTTGAGATGTATGTGAAAGGCTACACGAAAGACCCTTGGGCAGTGTCGTTTCAGGCAGTAAACCACAAGGCGTGGGTGGCGGCTGGTGGGTGTGTTCAGGGGGTACATATGTGGTGTGTGTGGAGTGGCTGTGATCCTGTTCTGTATAGATGGCACATATGTTGTATATGTGGTTTGTGTCTGCCTATGGCATTTGTGTGGTGGGCGTGGTGTGTGTATGGTGTGTTGGTGGTTTATAGCTGTGTGGTGTAAGTGAGGTCTATGTGTTGTGATTGTACTATATATGTCATGCGTGTATACTCCATGTACAATGTGTGTTCGTGCGTGAGGTTTGTATGGCGTGTGTTTTGCATGTGGTGCCTGTGCAGTTTTGTGGTGTGGCATAGGGGTGGAGTTGGTGTGGTGGTAAGTGTGGTGTGTATGGTGTGCGTGGTTTTTGTGTGTCATATATGTATGGGTTCTCATGGTGTGTGTGTTGTAGATGTGGTGTCTGTGTAGTATGTGTTGTGTGGGATATACGTTCGGCGTGTGTGTGGTGTATATATGGAGTGTGTTTGTGTGGTATAGGTGTGTAGGGTGTGTATACGTGTGTGTGTGGTATGTGTATTGTGTGTAGGAAACAGTAGGTGGAAGATATCTGTGTGATGCGTATGTGGTGTGTATGGGGTGAATGGGTGAGGTGTTTCTGTGGCATTCGTGTGTCATGCGAGATGCTTGTACTGTGTAGGAGTAGTGGAGCCGGGTGGTAGATGTGTCACATTTGTGTCTATATGGGCAGTGTGCGTGATGTCTGTGTAAGTTATGTGTAGAGGAGGTGGCATCTGTCTTCTGTATATGTGGAGTAGGTTCGGTGTGTGTGGTGTGTATGTGGAGTGTGTTTGTGTGGTATACGAGAGGTGGTTTGTTTGGAAATTGTGTGCTGTATACGTGTTGAGTGTGGTAATAAGGTGAGAGGGTTATAACTGGGTGTGTGGGGCATGTGTGATCTGTGTTGGATATGCTTGTGGTATATGCATGGTGTGTGGTGTATATGTGGTGTGTGTAATACATGTGTGTGTACATGGTGTATGTGTGATGTAGGTGCGTATGTAGTATTAATGTGGCCAATGCGGTGTGCAAGGTGTGTGGTATGTGCAGGGTGTGCGAGTCTGTGCGTTGTAAGTGTCTTGGTAACAAACTGTGGTCGTGTGTGGTGTATTTTTCATAAATATTTTGTATTTGTGTGTTGTGTGTTCGTGTATGGTGGTAGGTGTGATACAGGTGTGGTGTTTGTGTGTAATATGTTGTACTGTGTGGTTGCATATTAGTTGCAAGATGGTTTCCCGAAAGTGCAGTTTGACCGAGTTATGTGGCACTCTCTGCATAGTTTCCGCATAAGTTTTCAGACACTGCTGAGTGAAACGAGATGTTAGCTAGGAGATGGTTTACCCACAATGTTCTTTCCCAGAGTTGTTTATACGGCACTTACCTTTGTAGGCCCCGCATAGGTTTCAAACAGTTCTCAGTGAAACAAGATATCAGTTGAAAGACTATGTCAGTACAGTGTTCTTTCACATAATTGAGTATATGGCACTTTCTGCATAGGCACCGCATAGGTTTTCAAACGCTTCTAACTTAGTGAAACCAGATATTAGCTGCAAGAGGGTTTCTCGACAGTGCTTTCAAAGAGTCGAAGTATATGTCACCTTCCTCATCGTTCCCAACAAAGTTCCTGGTGAAACAAGATGTTAGTTGAAAGGTGGTTTCCCAAAGTGCTGCTTGATAGAGTTGAGTATATGGCCCTTTCTGCATAGGCCCCACGTAAGGTTTTCAGACAGTTATCAGTGAAACAAATTGTTGGTTGAAAGATGGTTTCTCCACTGTATTCTTTCAGAGTATCGAATACATGTCACTTTCCACATCGTTCCCCACATAGGCTTTCATACGCTTCTAACTTAGTTATACAAGATGTTGGTTGAAAGATATGTTCCCCAAAGTGCAGTTTGACAAAGTTGAGTATATGGCACTTTCCACATAGGCCCCGCATGGGTTTCCAAACACTTCTGACTTAGTGAAATAAGATTTTGGTTGAAAGATGGTTTCTCCATAGGATTTTTTAACAGTCACCTTCCGCATCATTCCCCGCAAAGGTTTTCAAATGATACAAGATGTTAGTTGAAAGACGGTTTCTGCAAAGAGCGGTTTGACAGAGTTGAGTATGTGGCACTTTCGGTAAAGGCCCTGCATAGTTTTTCAAACAGTTCTAACTTAGTGAAATGAAATGTTATAGTTGAAAGATGGTTTCCCCACAGTGTTATTTCATAAGGTTGAGCATATATATGGCACTTTCCGCATAGTTCCCGCATAGGGTGTCAGACACTTCTAATGTAGAGAAACGAGATGTTAGTTGAAAGAACATTTCCCCACACTGTCGTTTCACAGAGTATGTGGTACTTACTTTGTATGCCCTGCATGGGTTTTCAGAGTTCTCAACGAAGTCGATGCGAATTGAAAGAATTTTTCACCACAGCGTTGCCCCACAGAGTGGAGTATATGGGATTTTACGTTTTGGCCCCATAAGGGGTCACAAACACATCCATGATTGTGAAAGCAGACGCTTCTTGAAAGATTCTTTAAACACAGTAGTTTTTCACTAAAGTGAATGGCACTGTCCGGCTAGGCCCGGCATGTGTATTCAAACACTTCTAACTTAGTGAAACTACATGTTTCACTGAAGTGAGTGTATGGCACTTTCCGTCTAGGCCCCGCGTTAGGTTTTCAAGTTTCCAAGTTAGTTGAACCCGACGTTAGATGAAAACGTTGGTTTCCCCCAAGCGCTGTTTGACAGAGCTGGGTATGTGGCACTTGTGTTCCAACACTACTCCCTTAAGTTATACAAGAGTTTAGTTGGAAGATGGTTTCTCTACAGGATTCTTTCACTGTGGCTGGTATATGTCACTTTCCACATCTTTGCCCACGTTGGTTTTCAAACACTTCTAACGTAGTGCAGTTTGACAGAGTTGAGTATACGGCACTTTCCACATAGGCACTAAATCTTTTATAACTTAAAGATTTAGTTGGAAAATGTTTTCCCTGCAGTGTTGGGTCACAGAGTTCAGTACCTGGCACTTTCTGCATAGAGCCTGTGTACTTTTCAAACACTTTTAGTGAAACCAGATGTTAGTCGAAAGATCATTTCACCACAACGTTGTTTCACACAGCTGAGTACATGGCACTTAGCGGTTAGGCTTCTCTTAGGTTTTCAAACACTTCTGAGAGCGTCCAGATAGTAGTTGAAAGACTACTGTGACCGTTTCCCCACAGTGTTGTTTCACAGAGTTGAGTGTACGGCAATATCCGCATAAGCCCCGCCTGTGTTTTCAAACACTTGTAACTGAGTGAAACCAGATGTCAGGAGATTGTCTCCCGACAATGCTGTTTCACAGAGGTGAGTATGCGGCACCATGGTTTTCAAACACCTCTTAGTAAAGCAAGAGATTGTTCGGAAGATGGAGTCCCCACAGTGTTCTAGCACAGTGTTGACTGTATGGTACTTTCCGCATAGGTCCCTCATAGTTTTCAAACATTTTACCTTAGTGAAACCAGATATTAGTTGAAAGATCGTTTCACCACACCTTTGTTTCACAAAGTTAGTTGAGTGTGTGGCACTTAGCGCTCAGGTTTCTCTTAGGTTTTCAAACACTTCTAATGTAGGTAGTTGAAAGACGGCTTCCCCACAGGGTGGTTTCACAGAGGTGAGAATATGGCACTATCCTCATAGACCCAGCATGGCTTTTCAAACACTTGTAACTTGGTAAGTCCAGATGTTAGTTGAAGGACAGTTTCCCCACCATGTTGTTTCACAGAGTTGAGTATGTGACACTTATCTTCATCGCCCTAACCACACAGGTTTGCAACCACTTCTAACCTAGTGAAACCAGGTGTTAGGAGAAAGAAGGTTTTTCCCCCACTGTCTTGTTTCACAGAGCTGAGTATATGGCACTTTTGGTGTAGGCCCCGTATCGTTTTCAAACACACCTAACTTAGTGAACTAAGATGTTAGTTGAAGGACGGTGTCCCCAAAGTGTTGGTTGACACATTTGAGTGTAAGGTACTTTCCGTGTAGGTTCCGCATACGTATTCAAATACGTCTAAAAGTGATGCCGGATGTTATTTGAAAGATGGGTTCACCACACTGGTGTTTTACAGAGTGGAGCGGAGGGCACTTTCTGGGTAGAACCGAATAAGTTTTCAAACACATCTAACTAACTGAAACGAGAGGTTAGCTGACACATGGATTCCCAACAATGTTGTTTCACAGACTTGACTGGCCCTTTCGATGCAGGCCTTGCATGGGTTTTCAAACACACTCTGACTTTGTGAAACAAGGTGTTAGTTGGACAGTAGTTTCATCACACTGATATTCACACTTTTGCGTTTATGGCTCTTCAGGGTTAGGCCTCTCATAGGATTTCAAACACTTCTATCCTACAAAAACCAGATGGTAGTTGAAAGATGATTTCCCCCACTGGGTTGTTTCACAGAGTTGAGTGTATGCCACTATTCCCATAGGCCCCCGCATGTGTTTTCAAACACTTGAAACTTAGTGAAACCAGATATTAGTTGAAAGATCGTTTCACCACACTGATATTCACAGTCTTGAGGCTGTGGCCCTTCAGGGTTAGGCCTCTCATAGGATTTCAACACTTTTAACTCAAGGAAACCAGATGGTAGTTGAAGGACAGTTTCCTCACAGTGTTTTTTCACAGAGTTGAGTACATGGCCCTTTGGGGGTCAGCCCTGCATAGTGTTCAAACACCTTTAGGGAAACAGGATGTTAGTTGGAAGGTGGTTTCTCCACAGTATTCCCTCCCAATGTCGAGTATATGTCAATTTCCCCATGGTTCCCCGCATAAGTTTTCAAGCGATTCTACGTTAGTGATGCAAAATGTTAGCTTCAAAGATGGTTTCCGCAATGTGCAGGTTGACAGAGTTGAGTATATTATATGGCACTTGCCGCCTGGGCCCCGCATGGTTTTTCAAATGCTTCCAACTTAGGGAAATGAGATGTTGGTTGAAAGACCGTTTCACCACACTTGTTTCACAGAGTCGAGTATGCAGCACTTTCTGCAGAAGGCCCAATAAGTTTTCCAACACTTCTAACAGTGAGACAAGATGTTAGTTCAAAGATGGATTCCCCACGGTGTTGTTGGACAGAGTCCAGCATATGGCACCTTCTGCATAGGCCCCGCGTTGGTTTTCCAACAACTCTAACTGAAAGGTGATTTTGGTTGAAAGATCGTTTCCCCACAATGTTATTTCCCAGAGCTGAGTGTGCAGCACTTTCGGCGTAGGCCCCTCATTGGTTTTTAAATAATTGCAACCTAGGGAAACTTGATGTTAAGTGAAGGATAGTTGCCCTAAAGAGCTGCTTGATAAAGTTGAGTATATGGAACTCTGCACCTGGGCTCCGCAAAGGTTTTCAAACACTTCTAACAGGGAAATGAGATGTTAGTTCAAAGATGTCTTCCCCACAGTGCTTCACAGAACTGAGTACATGGCACTTTCCGCATATGCGGAAAACTTGGGTTTTCAAACACTTCTAACTTCGTGAAACCTTATGTTAGTTGAAAGATGGTTTCTCCACCCTGTTGTTTCACAGAGTTGAGTAGATGGCAACCCCTTCATAGTTCCCCGCGTGGCTTTTCAAGCACTTCTAAGTGAAACAAGATGTTAGTTGAAAGATGGATTCCCCGAAGTGTTGTCTGACAGAGTTGATTATATGGCACGATCTGCATAGGCCCTGCATTGGTTATCACATACTTCTAACGTAGAGTTAGTTTGAGTTGAGTTGAGAGAGTTGAGTACATGGTACTTTCCATGTGGACCCCGCATGGGTTTTCTAACAATTCTCATTTATTGAAACCAGATATTTGCTGAAAGATTGGTTTCACCACAGTCTTTTCTCACAGAGTCGAGTATATGCATTTCCGCATAAGCCCCGCATAGGTATTCAAACACTTCTCGTTTACTGAAATAAGATGTTAGTTGACGGGTGGGTTCCCCACAGTGTTTCATACACTTCAGAATATGGCACTTTCGGTTTAGTCCCCACGTGGGTTTTCAACTAAATCTATCCTAGTGTAACAGGATGTTGGTTGATAGAAGGCATCACCACACTGGTGTTTCACAGGCAGTTTCAGTGTGGGCCCCACGAGCGTTTTCAAACACTTCCAACTTCGTTGAACCAGGTGTCATTTTGAAAATTGGTTTGTCTGCAGTGATGTTTCGCAAAGTGAGTAAAGGCCGCTTTCGTTATACTTCTATGTCTAGGATCTCAACGCTTCTAACTTTGTGAACATGTTAGTTGAAAGATGTTTCAGCACAGTGATTTGGCACAATGTTGGGCATGTGGCGCTTTCCGTAAGTACGCCATTTTTCAACACGCATCTTGTTCCACTGAGAAGTGTTTGAAAACCTATGAGGGAAACTATGAGGAAATGGCATATACTCGACACTGACTTTCAACTCACATACACATCTTCACCAAGATGAAAGTGTTTGAAAATCTATGCAGAGCTTATGCTGAACATGCCATACATCAACTCTGGGAAACAACAGTTTACTGACAGTTTACCATCATTCAGCTAACCTCTCGTTTCACAATGTTGAGAGTTTGAAAACCCACGCGGGACCTACAGGGAAAGTGGCGTATACTCAACTCTATGAAACAACACTGTGGGGGGAATGATCTTTCACCCACCATCTGGTTTCACTAAGAGTTGTTTCAAAAGCAAGTCGGGGACTATGCAGAAAGTGCCTTATACTCAAATCGGTGAAACAACAGTGTGGGGAACGATCTTTCAACAAACCTTCGGTTTCACCAACTTAGAAGTGGTGGGAAACTTACGCGGAGAACTCCGAGAGACGTGCCATACACTCAACTCGGTGAAACCACGCTGTGGTGACAACGTCTTTCAACTACCATCTGATTCCACTAATTTAGAAATGTTTGAAAACCCATGCGGGCAACTATGCGGAAAGTGCCATTACTCAACTCTGTGAAACAACATTGTGGGATAACCATCTCTCAATTAGCAGCTTGTTTCCCTAAGTTAGAAGAGTTTCAAACCTATGCTTGGGGACGATGAGGAAAGCGACAAGGACTCGGCTCAGTTAAAAAGTACTGTGGAGAAACCATCTTGCAACTAACATAAGGTTTCACTCTGTTAGAAGTGTTTGAAAACCTATGCGAGGCCTATGCATAAAGTGTCATATATCCAACTCGGGCAAACAACACTGTGGGGCAACCATCTTTCAACCATCATCTTGTTTCACCACGTTAAAAGTGTCTAAAAACTCACGCAGGGGCACTTTTGTGCTCACTTTTGTGCCCGGTGAAAGAGTTGTCTGATGGAAACATCTATCAACTACCATCTGGTTTCTGTAACTTAGTGTGTTTGAAAACCGCAGCGGGGCCCACATCAAATGTGCCATATACACGACTGTATGAAGCATTGTGGGGAAACCATCTTTCAGCTAACAGCTCGTTTCACTACGGGACAAGTGTTTGAAAACCCATGCAGGGCCTAGGTGGAAGAAGCCATATACTCAACTCTGAAACAACACTGTGAGGTAACCATCTTACAATTAACACCTTGTTTCCCCAAGGGAGAAGAGTCTGGAAACATGCACACGTCCTACACGGAAACAGCCATATACTCATACTCATAAACACTGTGGGGGAAACCATCTTTCAAGTGTCGCCTTGTTTCATTAAGTTACAGGAGTTTGAAGACCCATGTGGGGCCTAAGGGAAAAGTGCTTTATACCTAACTTTGCAAAACAAGACTGAAAGAAAACATCTTTCAACTATTATCTCTTTGTCACAAAGTTAGAGGTCTTTGAAAACCCATGCCTGGCCGATGCAGATGGCTCTATATAGTCTGTGAAACAACCCTTTGTGAAACCTCTTTCAACTAACATCTTGTTTCACTAAGTTACAGTGTTGTAAAACCCATGCAGGGTTTATGCGGAAATTGCCATAAACGTAACTGTGAAAAAACAATGTGGTGAAAGCTTCTTTAACTACCATCTCATTTCACAAAGTTACAAGTGTTTGAAAACCTATGCAAGGCCTAGCAGGGAAAAGTGCCATAAACTCAACTCAGTGAAACACTTGGGAAAACAATCTTTCATTTAACATCTGGTTTCACCAAATTACAAGTGTTCGAAAATACACACGGGGCCTATAGGGATTGTGCCTTACACTCAACTCTGTGAAACGACCCTCTGGGGAAACCGTCGTTCCACTACCCCCGGCTGTCACTAAGCTAAAAGTGTTTGAAAACGTACGAGGGGCCTATGCACGAAGTGCCACATACCTAACTCTGTGAAACATTACAGTGGTGAAACCATCTCTCAACTACCCTCAGGCTTCACTAAGTTAGAAGTGTTTGAAATCCCAGGCGGGGCTTATATGAGAAAGTGCCATATACTCAACCCAGTGAAATAACACTTGGGGAAAACAATCTTTCACTCAACATCTGGTATCACTAAATTGCAAGTGTTGGAAAACGCCTGTGGGGCCTTGGTGGATAGTGCCATACACTCAACTCTGTGAAAAAACACGGTGGCAAAACCAATTTTTGTTACACGAAGTCAGATTTGTTTGAAAACCCATGCGGGACTACACCAAAACTGACACGTACTCAACCATGTGAAGCAACAGTGTGGTGATTCCATCTTTAAACAAATGTCTGGTTTCACTAAGGTAGCACTGTTTGAAAACACTTGTAGGGGCTACAAGGAAATTGGCGTATATTCAACTCCGTGTAACAAACAAACACACACTATGGGGAAACAGTCTTTCAACTAACCTCTTGTTTCACTAAGGTAGAATTTTGAAAACACTTGCGGGGCTTATGCATTGACATTTTATTCAACTCTCAAAAAACACTTTGCAGAAACCATCTTTCAACTAACAACTCATTTCACTCTGTTAGAAGGGTTGGAAAACCTACGCGCGGCCTATAAGGAAAGGGCCATTTACTCAACTCTGTCAAACGACACTCTGGTGACACCAACTTTCAAAAACCATCTAGTTTCATTAAGTTAGTAGTGTTGGAAACCCATACAGGGCTTCCACGGAGCGTGACATATACTCAGCTCTATGAAACACTGTGGGGAAACAATCTTCCAAGTAACCTCTTCTTTCACTAAGTTAGAAGTGTTTGAAACCCTTTGTGGGTCTTATGCACAAAGTTCCATAACCTCAACTCTGCCAAGCAGGCAGCCTTTTGGGGATACCGTCTTTCAACTTACATCTTGTTTTACCAAATTACAATTGTTCAAAAATCTTTGTGGGGAATGATGGAAGAAAGTGACCATATACTTGACTGGAAAAAATTCTCTTGAGAAACCATCTTTCAACTCATATCTGGTTTCATTAATTTAGAATGAATTAATGAAATTCTAATTTAATTAATGAAATTAATTAAAACCCTATATGGGGCTTATGGAGAAAGTGCCATATCCTCACCTCTGTCAAGCAACCCTGTGGTGAAACTATCTTTCAACTAACATATGGTTACACTAAGGTAAAAGTTTTTGAAAATATTTGCGAGAAATTATGAAGAAGTGCCATATACTCAGTTGTGTTTGACAATACTGTGGAGGAACCATCTTTCAAATAACTTCTTGTTTCACGAAGTTAGACGTCTTCCAAAACCTATGCGGAAAACATAGGGGAATGGCACAGACACAGCACTGTGAAATAACATTGTGGGGGAGCCTTCTTTCAACTAATCTCTTGTTTCACTAAGCGACTAGTGTCTGAAAACCTACGCGGGCAACTCTGACGCAAGTGCCATACACTCTGTGAAAACAGACTGTGGACAAACTGTCTTTCAACATCTTTCTTGAAGTAGGAAGTGACTGAAATTCTAGGCCTGAACGTATAATGACATTGCCACACACTCACCTCCTTGAAGCAACACCATGGAGAAACCATCTTTCAGCTAACGTCTGGTTTCTTATTGAGGGGTGTGTGAAATCTTTTATAGGGAACCGAAATGACTTATACTTAATTCTGGAAAAACACTATCGCGAAACCTTCTTTCAGCCAAATTTTGCTTTCACTGTTTCCACATGTGGAAAACTAACAACTTTCACGACGTTAGAAGTGTTCAAAAATCTAGGCCTAAATATATAATGACAGCGACATCCTCTGAACTCCTTGAAATTAAACAATGGAGAATCCTGTTTCAACTAAAGTCTGGTTTCAAATGAAGAGGTGTTGGAAACCCTTTATAGAGAACTATAAGGATCTTATACTTAATTCTGAAAAAAAAATCTATCCAGAAACGGTCTTTCAACCAGCTTCTCGTCTCACGTCTAAACGTGTTGAAAAACCTATCCTGAGAAATTATAGAGTGCCTTATAATCAACACTGTGAGGTCACCTTCTGGAAGAACCATCTTTCAACTAATCCTTTGTTTCCTTCAGAAGTGCTTGATATCCTATGAGGACAGTGACATGTACTCGACTCTGTGAAAACAGAGTGGAGAAATGACCTTTAAATAACATCTCGGTTCACTAACTTAGAAGTGTTTGAAAATCTAGGCCTCAATGTCAAATGAGAGTGCTATAGGCTCCACTCCTCGAATTAAAATCTTGTCGAGAACCCTTTGTCTTTCAACTAACGTCCTGCTTCAAAGTTAGAAGTGTTTGAAAACTTTTACAGGGAACTCTGGGGAAAGGGTCACAATCTTAACTCTGTGAAAAAAACACAACTAACTTCTTGTTTCACTGGGTCGGACTAGTTGGAGACTCGATGCAGGGAACTATAAGGAAACTGCCATATACTCAACATTGGGAGAAAACAGCGTGGGGGAAACCACCTGTTTCACTAGGTTAGGTGTTTGATAACGTACACTGGGAACTCTTAAGAAAGGGCCAAATACACAACTCTGAGAAAACACAAAAGTTTCAAACCAACTTCTTCCTTCAGTGGGTGAGAAGTCTTTGAGTCTCTGTGGGGGAAGTATGAGGAGAGTGCCATGAACTTCACTCTGTGAAACAACACTGTGCAGAAAGCACTTTGCAGATAAGTTCTTGTGTCCGAAACTGCATTTTTTAAATCAAACCGACGTAATATAAGGAAATTGCCATATCCGCACTCTGAGAAACACTGGGGAGAAGCCATCTTTCAACTAACATCACGTTTCAGTAAGTTAAACGCTAAGAAACTAACACCAGGGAACAGGGCTTTCAACTCTTGTTGACCCCACTTAGCTAGTCATGTTTGACGACCTGTGCGTGGAATTACAAGAAAGTCCGTATACTCAGTTCTGTTTGATAATACTGTGGAGACGGCATCTGTCAAATAACTTCTTATTTCACGACCTTAAAAGTCTTTCAAAACCTATGCAGAAAATATAGGGGAATTAATGTCACTGACCCCACTTCCGTGAAATAATATTGTGGGGGGAAACACTTCAACTAATTCCTTGTTGCACTAAGCAAAAATGGTCTGAAAACCTATGCTGGCAACTAGGGGGAAAGTGTAGATTCTCCACTCTGTGAAAACGCCGTGAAGAAACGACCGAAGACAAGTGCCATAGATTCAACAGTGTAAAGAAATCATTTTTACACTAACACCGTGTTTCATTGAGTTAGAAATGTTTGAAAACCTATGCGGGGAACATTGAGGAAAGTTCATTTACTCAACTCTATGAAAAAAAAAAAAAAAACCACTGTGGACATACCAACTCTCAACTAACGTCGTTTTTCACGGAGTTGGAAGCGACTAAAAATCTAGGGCTAAACGTATAATGACAGCGCCATACACTGAACTCCTTGAAGGAAAACCATCTTTCAAAAAAAGTCTGGGTTCAAATTGAGTGGTGTTTGAAACCCTTTACAGGGAACTATAAGGAACGGACCTCGTGCTTAATTCGGAAAACCCACTATGGCGAAAGGTTCTTGCAACCAACTTCTTTCACGAAGTTAGATGTGTTGGCAAAACTATCCCGGCAACTATATAAAGTGCCATCTACTCAACTCAATGAAAGACCATGGTGGAAGGGACCATCCTTCAACTAATTCCTTGTTTCACTAAGAAGTGTCTGAAAACCTAGGCGGGGAACTATGAAGACAGTGACCTAACCTCAACTCTGAAAAAACGCGGCGGGGAAGCCACCTTTCAACTAACTTCTTGTTTTGCTGAGTTACAAGTCTTTGTGATGTAAGCGGCAAACTCTGAGGCAAGGGCCATATACTCAACTCTGTTTTACACACAACATTGTGCCGAAACCATTTTTAAACTAACATCGTGTTTCATTGAGAAGTGTTTGAAAACCTAAGCGGGGAACATTAGGAAAAGTTTCCTGTACTCAACTAGGGAGGCGAGGGGGCGGGGGAACCCTTTGGAAAAAGCCATTTGTCAATTAACTTCTTGTTCTAGTGAACAAGTGTGAAGTGTTAGAAAAACTATGCGGGAAATGATATAGAAAGGGTCATAGACTCAACTCTGTGAAAGAACTCGGTTGGGAAGGCTTCTTTCACCGAATATCTTCTTTCACGAAGTTAGGAAAGTTTGAAAATTAGGCCTAGATGTATAATGTGAGTTGCTATATGCTCAACTCTGAAACTAAACCGTCTTTCAGCTAACGCTTTGTTTCAGAGTTAGAAGTTTCTCAAAACCTTTACAGGGATCTATAAGGAAAGGACAATATACTGAACTCTGAAAAAACACTGTGGAGAAAGCATCTTTCAACTAACCTCTTCTTTCCCCAGCTGAGAAATGTTTGAAATCTAGGCCTGAAGGTATAATGACATTTACCATACTCTCAGCTCCATGGAAAAAACGTCTTTCGATTAACATCTTGTTTCACTACCTTAGAAGTGTTTGAAAACCTATGTGAGGAACTCTAAGAAGAAAGTGCCATATCCTCAACCCTGTGAAACAATGTTGAGAAACTGCCTCTCAACTAACATACCAAACTATTATCTTGTTTCACATACACCGCACTATACCCAATATTTAGCCAACACTCACCAAGGTCTTCTCACCAAGCACACTCCACACACACACACACATACCTCTTAACACACCACAAACACCCCACTTCAACCTCCCACAGTGCCTAGGAAACACATAAAAACCAAACATATCACACACAGACAAAACCCACCACAATATACCGCAAGTACCACACACATTCAAACCTCCTATGTACAACACTTTTATACTGCTTAAAACTCGGACGGGACACACACTTCATTTGTAAACGACACACACAGTTTCCATGTAACATACCCAATCCACTACAACACACGTTCAGAATATCCATCACACAGTCCAAATACCTCACAAACATCACACTACCTATGCAGCACACGTATTCCACAAACACACTTCACTTATACCATGCACAAAAATTCACACCCCACACATACACCAGAGACATGCTGCTTATAAACCACATGCGCACGCCCTTTCCATACACCACACACGTAGCAAACACAACACCTCAATGCTCCGCATATAGCCTGCTACATTTCTTCTGCCCCTACCTGCCAATGGGATGGCAGGAAAGACATCAAAAGCCAGGGCTTTCCCTCTCTATTTGAGGGAAGAATAGAGGCCTCGTGATGACAGTGCTTTGGGTGTGGCCTGGACCGAGGTCCCTTTACCAAAGGCCATGGCTGTTTCTAACTCTTGAGACAGTCAACTTGCTTAAAGATTGTATCAGTCACTTCACTCTCAACAGTCTCCCATTCATTCCCATCTCTGATGAAGACCTCTAGCACGCCAGTTATCATTTTGAACCCCTTTGATCTACTTCCAAATGAGTTTCTCCCTGGGCTGCATTCCAAGTGAGTCTCTCAGAGGAACAGCCTCTGCTTTCAAGTGGAGTGTGGTGAAGTCCTTGGGAGTGTGCAATGGGTTTTGTAAGAGGACCCCCCCCCCCCCGTTCATCTGGCTTCAGAAGTATATGGACATCAAGAGGCCTGACTCATTGAAGATGCCCATTGGCGAATGTTGGTATGAATCCTGAGCCAGAGGTTGCAAGAGAGAGCTGGCCTCTTTTGTGGGCTGAGAGGAAATGAAGCGAGGCGTCTCCTTTCAAGAATAATCCAGTTCCCATTTGGAATGTCGAGCTTTGGTCCACCTCCTAGTCATTTTCTTCCTATGGCTGTCCTTCGAAATAAACTTTTGCTCACATATAGGGGCCACAGAACTGTCCTTCACTCAGCTGGCACCCTGGGGTAAGCCACAAACTCCCACTCTGGCCCTGTGCCCAGTGAGGGCTTTTTGACTCTGCTATACCAAAGGAACAACGGCCTCTGACTGGATGGTGCTTGGCCTGCTCT
Organism: Panthera pardus; assembly: GCF_024362965.1. NCBI lineage: Eukaryota > Metazoa > Chordata > Mammalia > Carnivora > Felidae > Panthera > Panthera pardus. The sequence continues at coordinate 43,632 of NW_026526857.1, forward strand.
GGTAGACAAGGTGAAGGGGAGCTGTCTGGCTTCGCTCACCGGCTTGATTGAGTGGGTTTCATTTTGAGCAGCAGCCAGTTTACACATGGGCAGTATGAACCACGTGTGGGTCAGCATGAGAAGAGCCCCTTCCAGAATAAGGAATAAAGTCCTCGTTCCGGACACCTGAGCAAGAGCCAGCAGCACCCAATAGCCACATCTCAAACACTGCTGCCTCCAACAACTGAATGACAGAGATCCTGGAAGGGACAGACAAAGCTAGCAATCTCTAGCTCCTGAAGAAAGACTACAGGCGTCTTGATGGCAAGGTTCTTGTGTGTGGTCTTTCAGAGGGCTCCCTTTGCCTAAGCTGAGAGGCATCTCTTATTCCTGATACAACCAGGTTCCAGGTTGATGGGAGACTGTCAGTCATTTCAGTCTCAACGTTCTCCAAATGTCAGCTCCGATGAAGAACAGAGGCACCCTGGGTCTCCATGGACACAACTTGGCTCTCTGAGAAGAAAATAAGGTTCTATTTACATCCAGTGTCTGAGAGACATACTGTCCTCCTTCAAGATGGAGTCTGCCAGTGTCCACATTATGGTGATGTAGGATTTGCTTGGGCCCCTCTCAATGTGCTATCAGAAATGTGTGGCCAACCAAAACCCTAGGGTATTTGAAGGTGCTCAGGGACAATGCTTGTGGGGAGGCTAATCCACCAGTTAGGGGCCGATCACACCTCCTTTGTGAGATGAGAGAAAGAGAAGGCCGATACCTATTTCCTAGATTTCCACCAAGGCCCTTTGTTAATGCAGGACCATGATTGACCTCATAGGGATTCTGATCCCACTGCTGCTTTTCTAACTTGTTCTCACATCACACACCAAGACCAAGGGGCTCTCCCTACCAAACAACGTCCAAGGATGGGAGTTGAGTTTCCAGGCCTTTCCTGAGTCAATACAGAGCTCTCAGAGTGGGGTACCTGACAGGACAGCTAGCACGCATGTCCCTGAGCCCTCGGTGCATAGCAGGCCTCAGTATCATGGGAATGGGTAGCCACATGAACCCGTGACCTTACTTGACTGAGATACCCTCATTTGGAAGAAAAGGCAGACTGTGAATGTGCAGCTTGCTTCAGGCACTGACCAGCACACAAAAAGCCTTTTGAATACATGGTGCACCATAGCCTCGTTCAAACCTACCGATCATCACAGGGAAGCCATAGTCCTCATGACTCAGAATAACTGCTGCCCCTATCTCCGGACACGATGCGAAGAAGGCCAACAGAAGCCAAAGCTTCCCACTATTTCTTAAGGGATAATGTGGGCTTCTTGGTCACAGGGCTGCAAGGGGCAACTTTTGAGGCACTCCTTGAGCCAAGCTGACAAAGGGTTCTTCTGATGCCTGAGCAAGCCAGCGTGCTAATATCTTGTGCTGGGCAGATTATTCTAAGCATTACCCAAATCTCAGCCTTAAGGAAGAACTTTGGCCCTCGGTGCATCACGTTTCATGACATTGCTTTAATTCTTCACCACGGTTCCTCTTGTGATTCCCCCCAGATCCAGTCACTCAGAGTCACAGCACCGACTTGTGACTTGTGGCATAGGTTGAGCCAAAGGGGCCCTGGCATTTTGGTTTCAGGACTCCATGGGCCTCCGGGGTCCTAGGCCTTTAGAAGGGGGTCCAGCTGAGAAGTGTGTATGGGTGGTCGGCCAGAGGCAATAGGGGGGAGATGGCCTCCATGCCCAGGGAAAACGAAGTTTAACATGTCCCACCCAAACCGAGCACATTCTCATTGGATGGAAATGTTGAATGCATATTGGTCCAGGTTAGAGCCTTTCTCTCTCCGTTACTGCCCTTCTGCCTGAGTCTTCGTCCAACCTTAGGAGCCACGGAGCAGGCACTCACTCGGCGGGCACCAAGGGGTGGGCTTCGGGCTGCCACTCAGTCCCGAGCCCAGTGACAGCCATGAGCATCGGCTATCCCAAAGGAGGAGCTCCTATCGCTGAGCTTGGTGAATGGCGGTTTGTAACATGAGGTGAGGAAGTGAGCAAACTTGCCTCATTGCTCTGCCTGATGGAGGGGCCTTCCGCCTGAAAAGCAGACAGTTCACACAGGAGCAGGAGGCTCCAGAGGCTGGTCAGCACAGAAAGAGCCCTTTACAGGGAGAGGGCCCCAGTGCCCCTTTCCACACTGTCGGAGGAAGACCTGGGGGGCACCTGACTACACCAACTGTCACTGCTCACTCCATTCAGTGATGGGAAAAGGAAGGAAAGCAACGCCCAGGGCTCTCTAGGCCCTTCTGAAGGAAGAAGGCAGCCCTTTTGCTGACACGGCTCCCAGTTGTGGATGCTACAGACACTGTTGCTTAAGGCTTCTGGTGTGTCCTCTTCTTCCCTTAACCAGGTTGCCAGGAGCTGCTTCTGGACCCTTCCTTCTCCACATAATTTCCCTTTCAAACTCTGAAGAGCTCTGACCCTCTTTCTCCACCTTTACACATCTTTGCTTTCTTGTAGAAGCAAGATTCTCCCCATCATCCGTTCAGTCATTGTCTCACGGTGATATCCTCTGCCTTTCACAAGGGAGTCTGATTCAGTCCTGGAGACTGGGGGAAAGATTTTGGCCACAGGGTTCATTCCTCATCAATACAATGGGTTCCAGAAGTATGTGGTCACTCAGGGACCCAGGCCAATGGAAGGGTCCCCTCAGAGGGTGTTTTTCTGTCGGTTGGGCAAGAGATTTGGGTATGGAGCTGGCTTTCTTCTGGGCCAAAGAAGTGAGACACTTCCTTTCCAAGTGGCTCCCAACTCCTACTGTGTATGCCAAACTTTGGACCCCCTTATGCCCATTGCCTTCACCTTGCTGCATTTCCAACCTTTTTTTTTCTCCCTTAGGAGCTATGGAGCTATCAGAAGCTCAGGTAGCTCAGCCGAGTATGCATCAAACTCCCACTCTGCTCCTGTGCTCAATGAGAGCCCTCAGGCTCTGAAATAACAAAGGAAAGATGGTCTTTATTCCCTGGAAGATTGGTGACTGGTATGAAGGGGGAAGGGGAGCCAGCTTGCTTCACTATCCTGGATGACTGTGTTGTGTTCCTTGTGAGAAGCAGACGGTTTGCCCATGAACAGTCCGGACAAGGCGAGTGTCAGCCCAGGGGAAACCCTTTCCAGGAACAGGGGACGATTTCCTTGTTTCACACTCTTGAGTAAGAGCCAGCAGAACTAAATACTTAGAGCTCAGAACTGGGGTCTCGATCAACTGATAGAACATGTGGGAGGGACAGACATAGCCAAAAATCTCTGTCTCCTACGATCAGAATAAAGGGCACCCAGGTGTATTCCTTCAGAGGGCTCCCATTGCCTACCCCACAAGCACTGCTTATTTTGGCTACAACCAGGTTGGTAGGAGACTGTTCTGGGTACTTATTCTCAAAATTCTCCACATCCCATATGTGAGGAAGCACTTTGGCAGTCTGTGTCTCAAGCTCCACCACTTACCGTTGTCTTCAAAAGTGGTGCTGCATGGTGTTTATCAGAGCCAGTGCCTTTGAATAATATCGTCTTCTTTCAGCTTTGGTGTCCAGTGTAGTCCCTGTGGTTATGATCTAGGTATTGCAATGGGCCCCTCTCGTTTTGGTTTCAGAATTATGTGACCATCTCCAAACCTAGGCTGTATGAAGGTTCCCAGGCGGAATGCTTGTGCTCGTGGTTAGTCTCAGCCAGAAGGTAGCAGTAGATGCTGCCTCATGTGTGCTTACAGGGTGATGGAAGATGGATATCTCTTCCTCGATTTCACCAGGGGCCTTTTGAATGCAGAACTTTGACATCCCCTGGTAGTCATTCTTATCTCATTTCTGCTTTTCTCTCTTGACCTCACTTCACACACCAAGACCATGGGGCGGCCGTGTAAACAAGTGAGTTGCAAGGATGCACGTTCCAGAACATTCCCGAGTCTAGACAGGGCTCTCAGAGTCGGATATCGCTGAAGAGACCTATACATTCTGTCCGTGAGCCGTCAGTTCATAGTAGGCTACTGTATCACGGGAATGGGTAGCCACATGGACCCCTGATCCTAATGGATGGACATACCCTCAGGCAGAGGAAGAGACAGGATGTGCCTGCGGCCTGCCGCATGACTTGAGCAGAGAACTCCAAGTCTCTGGAACGTCTTCTGCACCAGGCCTTGTTCTCATCACTCAGTCCTCCCATGGAAGCACATTTTTCCTATCTCAGTGTCACTGGGGCCCTATCTTCTGATACGATGGGCAGAGAAGCACACAAAAAGCCACAGTTTCCCTCTACTTCTTGGGGAAGAACGTGGATCTCTTGTTCACAGGGCTCCGAGTGGCTCCCTTTGCCCAAAACCTGTAGCCAAATCCCACAAAAGATCTGATTTGTGAGCAAGCCAGCTTGCTAATACATTGTGATAGTTTGTTCTCAACATTATCCCATTCCCATCCTTAATGCAGAACTCTTGCCTTAGGCTTATCAAATCTCATGATATTGTTGTTTATATATCAAGGTATGCCTTGGGCCCCATACGTTTCAGTCTTGCACAGTAATCGATCGGTCTTGCAAAAGTCCAGTGTGGACCAGCCCGTGTGTCGTATGTTAGAGGGTGAGGTAAAAAGGGGCCGGCATATTTGTTGCAGGACTACATGGACATCCCAGAGCGTCAGGGCAAGGTAAGGGGGTCCAGCCGAGATCTGTTTGTGTGGAGGATGGGCCAGAGGTATTAGGCGCACGCTGGCCTTCATGCTGGGCCTAGGGGGAAGGAAGTTTAACATGTCCGGTCGACGTTGATCACATTCCCATTCTCTGGAAATGTTGCACACTTTGGTCCTGGCTGCAGCCATTCACTTTCCTTTAATGTCTTTCTGACTGGTTCTTTGTTCACCCTTATGAACCACGGAGCTGGCACTCACTCAGCAGGCACCAAGGGGTGGGCGTCGGCTACCCACCTGGTCGCCTGCTCAGTGACAGCCATGAGCATCATCTACCCCAAAGGAGAATAGTCCTCGTATCCCTGAGCTTGGTGATGGGCTGTTTGTAGCAAGAGGTGGGGAAAGGAGCAAACTTGCCTCATTGCTCTGCCTGATGGAGGGGCCTCCCTTCTGAAAAGCACAAAGTTCACACAAGAGCAGGAGGCTCCAGAAGCTTGTCAGCTCAGAAAGAGCCCTTTACAGCAAGAAGGCCCCGATGCCCCTTTCCACTCTCTGGGGCAACAGTGGGGGCCACGTGACGGCCACAGCAGTGTCACTGCTCACTCCTTTCAATGATGGGAAAAGGAAGAAAAGCAAAGTCCAGGACTCTCTAGGTCCTTGTTCCACTGTTTTCATTACATGGCACTTTCCGAATGCATAGGACCCTCCTAGGGTTGGGAAGTTTTTCTCAATGCAACCAGAACTTCGTTGAAAAATTCTTTCTCGACCGTCTTGTTTCACGGAGTTGAGTGTATGGCCCTTCACGCATAGACCCCCGCATGGGTTTTCAAACACTTTTTTTCCAAACTGAGTGAAACAAGATGTTAGATGGAAGATCGTTTGTCCACAGTATTCTCTCACAGTGTCGAGTAAAGGTCCCTTTGAAACAACACCGTGCGGAAACCATCTTTCAACTAACACGTCGTTTCACTAGGGTAGAAGTGTTTGGAAACCTATGCGGAACCTATGTGGAAAAGGCCATATACCGAAATCTGGGAATTTACACTGTGGGGTAACCCGTCTTTCAGCTAACGTCTTGTTTCGCTAAGGGAGAAGGGTTGGAAAACCTATGCACGGCATATGCCGAAAGGGACATATACTAAACTTTGTGAAAGAAAAAAAAAAAAAAAAACCACTGTGGAGACGCAGTGTCTTTCAACTCACATCTGGTTTCACAAAGTTAAGATAGTTTGAAAACTTATGAATCACTCACAGGGAAAGGGCCACATACTCAACTCTGTGAAACAACACTGTGGGGGAAGACATCTTTCACCTAATATCTGGTCTCCCTAAGTGAAAAGTGTTTGACTACACATGCGGGGCCTAGGCAGACAGTGCCATAGACTCAACTCTGTGACACAACACTGGGGTGAAAGAATGTTCCAAAAAACATCTGGTTTCTCTAGGCTCGGTGTGTTTGAAACCCCTGACGGGGCCATCACGTAAAGTGCCATACACTCCCCTCTGTGGTAAAACATTCTTTCAACTAACATCTGATTTCAGTGAGAACTGTTTGAAAACCGATGCGGGGGGCCTACACGGCAAGTGCCATGTACGCAACTCTAAGAAGCAACAATGGGGAGGGAACCATCTTTCAACTAAACCTCTCGTTTTCACTAGGTTAGAAGAGTCTGAAAGACTAGACGGGGCCGATGCCGAAAGTGCCATATACTCAGTTCTATCACGCTGCACTGTGCGGAAACCATCTTTCAACCAAATGCTGCATCACGGAGTTAGAAATATTTGACAATCCATGCACGGAACGATGTGGAAAGTGACATATACACGACACTGTGAGAGACTCCTGTGGACAAACCATCTTTCCGGTAACATCTCGTTTCACCAAGTTAGAAGTGTTTGAAAGCCTATGCAGGGCCTATTCCGAAAGTGTCATGCTCTTTGAAACCACTCGTGGAAACAACGCGGCGAAACAGTCTTTCGACTAACATCTGGTTTCGCTAATTAGGTGAGTACCGCTTGAAACCTATGCGTGGACTACAGGGTAAAAGTGCCGTACACTCAACGCGGAGGAACAACACTGAGGGGAAACCATCTTTCAACTAACATCTCCTTTCACTGTTGCAAGTGTTTGAGAAAGTAAGCGGGCCTATGCCCAGAGTGCCGCACACTCAACTCTCGAACTGCACTTTGCAGAAACCATCTTTCAGCTAACATCTTGTATGAAAATTGTTAAAAACCTATGCAGGGAACGATGTGGAAAGTGACATACAGCCTAGGCTGGGAGACAATACTGTGGACAAACCGTCTTTCAACGAGCCTCTTGTTTCATTAAGATAGAAGCGTCTGAAAACCCATGCAAGGAAGTAGGAGGACAGTGCCATAAACCAACAATGTTACCGAACCATCTTTCCACTTACACCATGTTTCACTAAATGAAAAGTGCTGGAAACCTATCGGGAGTCTAAGCGGAAAGTGCCATCCACTCAACTGTGCGAAAACACTGTGGGGAAGCCATCCTTCAACTACTATCTTGTTTCATTACCTTGGAAGTTGTTGGACAACCTAGCACAGCCTATGAGGAAAGTTACATGTACTCAACTCTGTCAAGTAGCACTTTGGGGAAATTATCTTTCAACTACCATCTCGTTTCCCTAAGGTAGAAGTGTTTGAAATCCCAGGCGGGGACTATGCGGGTAGTGCCATATCTTCTACTCTGTGAAACACTGTGGGGATCCCGTCTTGCAAGGAAGATCTCTTGTCACAAAGTTAGACGTGGTAGTAACCATATAAGGGGCCTGGGTAGAGTGTCATATACTGAACTCTGTGAAACAACATTGTAGGGAAACCATCTTTCAACTGACATGTCCTTTCACTAAGAGTTGTTGAAGAGCAATGCGGGGACTAAGTAGAGAGTGTCATATACTGAATTCTGTGAAACAACACTGTGGGGAAACCCTCTTTCCACTATCTCGTTTCACTAAGAATTGTTTCAGAAACTGTGAGAAGCCAATGTCGGACGTGCCATAGCCTCAACTCTGTCAACCAGCACTTTGCAAGCACTAGTGTTTTGAAACTCTCTTTCAACTCTCATCTGATTTCACCAGGTGAGAACTGTTTGAAAACCTATTCGGGGCCTACTAGGCCAAAAGGGCCATATACTCAACCACGTCGACCAGCACTTTGCAAAAAAACAATCTATCAACTAACAATCTTGTTTCCCTAAGTTAGAAGTATCTGAAAACATACGCGGGGAACGCTGCAGAAAGTGACATATACACGACTCTGTGAGAGAATACTGTGGACAAACCGCCTTTCAACTACCATCTTGTTTCACTAAGAAGGATTTGAAAACCTATGCAGGAACTATGCGCAAAGGTCCATATATGGACACTGTGAACACTGTGAACAAAGCCTCTTTCACCTAACTTCTGGCTTGAAGTTAAAATAGTTTGACAACCTATGGATCACCTACAAGGAAAGAGCCATATGCTCATCTCTCGAAACAACACTGAGTAGTAACCACGTGTCATCTAAGATCTGATTTCACTAAATTAGAAAAGCTTGACAACCAGTGCGGGACCTAGGCAGATAGTGCGATATACTCCAGTCTGTGAAACAGCACTGGTTGGAAACACTCCTCCAACTCTCATCTGATTTCACTAAGTGAAGACTTTTTGAAAACCCTTTCGGGGCCTATGCCAAAAGTGACCTATACTTCACTCTGTGAAAGAACACTGTGGTGAAACAATCTTTCAACTAACATCTGGTTTCCCTGAGTGAGAAAGACTTCTTTAAAAACCTAGGCGGGGCCTTCACAGTAAGTGCCATATACTCAAGTTTGTGAAAAAGCACCGTGGGGAAGCCATCTCTCACCTGCCATCTAGTTTCTCCAAGTTAGAAGGGTTTCAAAAACTCTGCGGGGCCTGTGACGGAACTGCCACATACTCGGCTCTGGCAAAGAACACTTTGCGGAAACCGTCGTTCAACCAACATTTTGTATCACTACGTTCGAAGTGTTTGAAAACCTATACGGGGAACGATGTGGAAAGTGGCATGCATTCGACACTGAGAGAATACTGCGGGCAAACCGTCTTTCAACGAACATCTTGTTTCGCTAGATAGTAGCATATTAAACCCTAGGCGGGGACTACGTGGAAAGGGCCAGGTAATCAACTCTGCGAGAAGACATCATGGAGAAAGAGCTTTCATCTAATATCTAGTTTCACCAAGAAGACTTTGAAAACTTATGCACGAACTACTATGGAAAGTGCCATGGACAAACAACACGGTGGGGAAAGCATGTTTCCCCTAGAATCTGCTTTCACGAGCTTAGAAACGCTTGAATACACATTCGGGACCCAGGCGGATGGTGCCATATACTCCACTCTGTGAAACAACACTGTGGTGAAACACTCTTTCAAATAACTCCAGATTTGACCTTAGTGAGAACTGCTTGAAAATCTACGCGGGGCCTACAACGTAAGCGCCGTAAACTCTACTCTGTGAAACAACATTGAAGGGAAGCCATCACCCAAAATCTGGTTTCACTAAGTCACAGATTCGTTGGAACATACATGGATGGCCTAAGTGATAGTGCCTTTTACTCAACTCTGGCAGAGACACTGTGTGTGGAAACGATCCTTCAAGGAACATCTTGCTTCAGAAGTTTCTAACTTAGTTTGGAAAACTATGTAAGGTCAATCACGATCTTGCCATATACTCAACTCTGAATGGAAAAAACCACTGTGCTGAAGCTATCTTTCAAATATCCTCAGGTTTCACTATGGTACATGTGGTTCAAACCGCTTATGGGGCCGAGACAAGTGCCTTATACCCCACTCTGGCAATCTACACTGTGGTGGAACAATCTTTCAACTAACGTCTGAATTCACTAAATGAGAACTGTTTGGAAGCGTATGCGGGGACTACACGGTAAGTGCCATTGACTCAACTCTGTGAAGCAACGCTGTGGGGACACCAGCTTGCAGCTAACATCTCACTTCACTTAGTTGGAACTCCTTGATAAACTTGCGGGGCTTTTTGGCGAAAGTGCCCTACGGTCAACTTTGTGGCGGAACCCTGTGGTGAAAAACTTTCCACTAACATCAGGTTTCACTAAGCGAGAACATTTTGAAGACAAGTGCGGCGCCTACAAGCCAAGTGCCATATTCTCAACTCTGTGAAACAACCCTGTCGCCAAACCATCGTTCCACGAACATCTCGGTTCACTAAATTGGAAACGTTTGAGAAATCTATGTGGGGAACGATCACGAGCCTCTGTATGCTCTGCCCCATGATCGTATCAAGGAAGAATCCCTGAGTTATTCTTGAGCAGCACCAACAATGTACTGCCATACATTCTCTGTCCTTCTAGGTGTCCCTAAGAGGGAAAAGATGCATGCCGTTCGTGTAAGAAGGTACCAGGCTGTTGCTGAGGTGAGCTTCCCTGTCTTGAAGAACACAAGTGCTTTCTTAGAGTCTTTCCAATCAACTTCTGTTGTCACTATGACAGTGTACATTTTAGACGATATTGTTAGTTTCCCTGGTACGGAGAGTGGTGAGTGGTTGTCTCTTGCCAACTGTAACTTTGGTCAGGGGACATTTACCACTGGCAGTGCAAAACCTGGTCAAAAACAGTGTCATCGAATCTTTTTCATCAGCAGCGATTTTTTCTGCTTGTGTGAAGAGTTTTGTAGTCGCCATCCTAAGTGGTCTTGAGAGACACATCCCCAGGAAAAACAACTTCTGACAGGCATCCTATTCATTTGCTTTTGTGGTCTTTGACTCACCCACTGTGTCCTATCTTATATCCTAAAGTCACCAAGAGAACTGAAGAGTGGGGCAAATACTGTATATCATGATCTCACCCTGATGGTGTTTTCTTTCCTAACATTCATGTGGCCGTAGGAGCACGGGAAAAAGTTATGTATCCTGGAAACTGTTGCTGAAGAATATGTTTGGGTGGTGATGTTTGTGGGGTATTCTTGTCTTCAGTCTGGAGAGCTACCCTGATTCCAGAGTCCTGGGGGGACTGGTGCTTGAGGGTGGCGGGGGAAAGACCGACGTCCCAGGTGAAAAACTATGTCCATGTTTCTACAGTATGCGAAAGATAATGTATTCCTTGTGTGCTGTGTGATTTTGTGTGCATGAGTCTTGGGATGGTTCTGTATGTGTGTGTGTGTCGCGTGATTGTGAGTGTGTATGTGTGTGTGTGTTTTCTTGAGAGACCCAGAGACAGAGAGAGAGCGTCACTCCGAAAGAGACAGACATATTGAAATACAGAGAGAGGGAGAGAGATGTGGGTTTTTCCAGGAGATATGTGCCACTGACACTGCACAATGACCAATGTCTACATTTTCAGAACGTTCTCATACTGCACACTTCAAGGAAGCCCATGCAGGTAACAAAAGCCTCCATATACTCTGACCCATGTTCATATAAAGGAAGAGTCCCTGAATTATTCTTCAGCAGCACCAACTAGGTGTTGACGTGCATTCTCTTTTCTTCTAGGTGTATAGTTGGAAGCATAGACCGTGTGGCTTTTTCAGGCTGACTTCTTTCACTGATATGTATCCAGTTAACATTTATCCATGTCTTTTTGGGGGCTTGATAGCTCAATTATTTTGTTACAGAATATTTCATTGGATGTATTGAAAGTTGGTTATCCTTTCGCCTATTGAAGGACAGTGTGGTTGCCTCTAGTATTGATCATACATAAAGCTGATATAAGCACTCCTGGGTAAGATTTTGTGTGAACACAATCTTTCAACTCAACTGGGTAAATACCGAGCGATAACATTGCTGGATGATACAGGAAGACTGTGTTTTGCTTTATAAGATTTGTTAGACGTCACCAGTGAAACCTTCTGAGGCTGGCACTTCCTTTATACATTATTTTTAAATTAATCAATTTTTTCTTTTTTGTATGTAGTTTTAATTTTTTATTATTTTGGTTCGTTAATATGCAGTGCAAAATTAGTTTCGAGGCAGAATTCAGTGATTCATCACTTACATACAACACCCAGGAATCATCACAATTTCTTTCCTTAATACCTGTCCACCCACCTCCCTCCAGCAACACTGTTCTCTATCCTTAAGATTTTCCTGTGGTTTCTCTCACTTTCTTTCTAAACCCCTGATTCCCACGTTTTCATCTGTTTTTTTCTTAAATTCCACATGTGAGTGAAATCACATATTTTTCTTTCACTGACTCAATTTCTTTGATACACATCTATTCAGATGATATATTCCTCTTGTGTGGGTTTTGGTAGTTTGTGTCTTTGAAGGAAATAGCCTCTTTAGTTTAAGCTATATCAGAGTTGTTCCAAATATTACTTCAGAATTCTTTCAATGTCCATAAGATCTGTAGCGATGACTCCTTTTTCGACTGATGCTAACATGTTTTCTCTCTTTTCTTCATGGTTAGTCAGGCTAGAGCTTTAACCATTTTACTGACAATTACAAAGAACCAGCTTTTGTCTTGCTTTTGTTTTCTCTCATAATATCCTATTTTCTATTTCAGTCTTATCTGCAATATTTTTTCCTCCTGCTTCTTTTTATATTAATTACTGTTCCTTGCTTTGTTTCCTAAGGTGGAAGCTTAAATTATTCACTTTATGTCTTTCTTGTTTTCTAACACATGGCATTCAGGACTGTAAATTTCCCCCAACCACTGATGTCCACAATTTCTCATCAAATTATATCTTCACTTCATTGAAAAAAAAACTTTTCAGTTTCTCTTGAAACTTCTTTGACCACTGTATTATTCAGAAGTGTATGATGAAATCTCCAGATATATTTGGATTTTTCCAATAATTCTCTTTGCTGTGGATTTCTAATTTAATTTCACAGAGGTGTGAGAGCATACATGGTAAGATTTCTACTCTTTTCAATTCGCGTTGGGTTTTCATGGCCCAGCGTGTGGTCTCTATTGGTGAAGGTTCCATGAGAGCTTGAGAAAAAAAGTGTGTTCTTCTTGAGAGACTCTGCTCCAGTAAACTTGACTCCCCTTAGTAACTTTTCTGTCTCTTGGGGGCCAAGGTTTGTCTTGTGTTTTTCGCTCTCATAAATTCCAGAAGAGTTGTGGATTGTTCAGTCTCTTCAGGCTTTTTCTTGTTAGGATGGAGAGAGGTGATTTCCATGCCTCTTGCCTGTGGGGCCCTCTACTTTTGTTTGAACACGCCTTCATGCTCCTTTTCTCCTTAAGGGTGTATTGAGCTCAATATATTTGGGCACATGCTGCTTCTATTCATATAATTAGCTTTCCAAAACAGCTGAGAAGAACGTGCATGGACGTGTTTATGGACCACAATGCACATTTTCTTTTAAATGTTTGCTGTTACCCCCACTTATGGTTTTACAGAAATGTCAGCCATATGCTTTCACTCAACTTTTTACCCTCTGCAGATGTAAGAACTTGGGAAAGTAGTATTTTTTTGTGTGTATGTGTGTGTTTCCTGTTTTTTTAAATATCCATTGAGTATCCAGCCTTCCACACACAACAGTAGATAGTGTGTTGAGATGAAAAGTGAAATAAGAATTATATATGTAGCTAATTGCATAATTTTTATGTAGAGGTCCAGCTTTAAAAAATAACAAGTCTCTATTAATGTTGTTTTGATGTAATGCTTGACTCAGATCTCCTGACTCTTCATCCAGAGCTCTCTTCAAAGGCTACACTATGGTCATTTAGATGACTTGGCAACAGTCTTAGCTTGAGGACTCACATTTAGAAGGAATCAACCATACAAGATGATACGGTTTCACACATTTGACAACACCAATATGTTATGTAGATGATGCGTCTTTTCCCAGGGCACATTGTTTTCATCATGTTTGATCAGATGTCTGTTTCCTGGGTCAAGCAACTGATACATTCTGGAAGCATCGTGCACAGTAATTTGGGAAATGGCCACTTACTGTGTACTCAGGCAGTCACCAATGTCATTTTTGAGAACTTTATCTGACAACTTAAAAACTGTGTCTTCTTTAAGATAAAGTGATTATTTTTAGAAAAAGCAGCTGTGTCATGGAAAAAACACTGCCCTGGGAGCTTGGACCCCAGGGTTTGAATGCAGCTCTCAGTTTTGTTAGGTTGTGAGATATCAGACAAGTTATTTCCTTTCTGATTAAACTTCCTGAGCTTTAACACCACAGGCTTTACTTGCATTAATCATCCCACCCTCATGACAACTGTTGTGCTGTACTTTCTGAGGACACTGTTCAGATGGAGAGATTGAAGCACGAAGATTATTGTGACCAAGCTCACAAACTCTTAACTGAAAAGCCAAAATGTGAGAGCAGCCCCATGCTGGTATTCTGAGCTTTTGAATTATACTCCCCACACTGACATGGTTGACTCTGAACCATGGAATCAGTAGAAACCAAACAAACTCTTTCCAAGTTCTGTGTATATTTCTGGGACTGCATGCATCTCTGTGGTCACATTGAGGACAGTGTTTGGCATAGCCATCATTGTGAAAACCACATAGAGGGTTCAAATCTGTCTGGTCAGCTCATAAAGAGACTGGGAGGGACAGTATCGAAATCCCTGGTAAATCTCTTTCAGTACTGGGTCACTTCTCAGAAGCTGGCCATAAACAGGGATTCAGAGATATGCAGGGATGCAGTGTTCTTTGATAGCTTACCTCAACCCCAGAAGTGCTCAAATGCTGGAAGCTATACACCTCAGCAAAAATGGCAAATAAGAACTCAAAGCACCTTTTTGGTTATTAACCCAAAGTGCACTATATTTTTTGCAACTCTTTTACAGAGTTGGGTTAGAGAATATAAAAAGGTACCCATGTCTCACACTGTAACGAACCCTCCCATTATTGGATGTCTGCTTTTAGCTTGGAGAGCTGCCTAACTCAAGGAATACACAGATGAGACAAAAACTGGATGGAAAAATACTATAGGATAAATTATGGTCATTTTAATTCATTTTACCTTTTGAATTTTTTGACTATCTTCTTTTTAGCGTTTTTCATTATTATCATTATTATTGTTATTATTGTTGAAGTAGAGTTGACACACAATGTTACATCAATTTCAGGCATAAAGGATAGTGATTTGACAGGCCTGTGTGTTCATTATGTACTCACAAGTGTAACTACTGTGTGCCACCATGCAGTGCCATGATGGTACCATTGACTAAAATCCCTATGCTGGACCTTTCAACACTGTGACTTATGCATTCGATAATTGGAATGCTGTTCCTCCCACTCCTCTTAATTACAGCTAGATTTCAAAGGTATAATTCCAGTATTTACTGGAATCCCATAATGGATCATCCTTATAACTGATTATTGGAAAAATACGATAGAATTATAGATTCCATAGAACAGTATAGAATGACTTGCATTGAACTGAGCTCATCAATAAACAGGTTAAAATCACATGGAAAAACCTTACAAAATAGATTGCAGCCCGTGTGGATCCACAGAGGTAGAAATGGTTTTGCATGACATCATGAAGTTAGTACCAGTTAGTGGGGCTTCACAGCAAGCAGTTTGTGTAATGGGACCCGTTTTTCGAATCGTAGAGCATAGTTTGGTTCCATTTGTAGATCTATTTCACAGTGCTTGAGGTTGATTTTAATGACAAAGCCACGACTCTGTTTATCCTTTCTTTCTTTTTTGTTTTAATTTTTTTAACGTTTATTTATTTTTGAGACAGAGAGAGACAGAGCATGAATGGGGGAGGGGCAGAGAGAGAGGGAGACACAGAATCAGAAGCAGGATCCAGGCTCTGAGCCATCATCCCAGAGCCCGATGTGGGGCTCGAACTCACGGACCGCGAGATCGTGACCTGAGCTGAAGTCGGACGCTCAACCGACTGAGCCACCCAGGCGCCCTGTTTATCCTTTCTTGTCTGCTGTTCGTCTTGGCCTCTCCTTCCATGAAGAAGGGTGGCTCAACAGCAGTCATATGCATGATTTTTAACCATCCGCATCCATCTACAGAGTTCTCTTGTCCAGGTCAAGGGAGCTCTTTGAGTGATTCATGAGATACAGTTCCAAGGGCTGGAAGCTACTCTGTGTCCTCCTAGTCATCTCCAGTTGGGTGGCAAGTTGAAGGAGGTTCCTCCTGGCAAGACAAATGAAGAGACATCTCAATGGGCAGGGAGAGATTGGGACTCCTCCTCACAGTGTGTCCATTTGTACATTTGTGTCCATTCATGCTGTCCATTTGTACACTGACTCTTTCACACTAACAAGGTTGCCTTAAGCTGGAATGTCAAAGACTGTTTCTCCTGCATTTCCTCTTCCTCCTGGTTGCTTTCCTCTCTCAGCTGTTGCTGATAACCTAGCAACAGCTAAGTCCATGCTTATGATCCAGGCAATACCAGACAGTCTTGCCCCATATCCGTACTAACACTGATTGCTGGGAAATTCTGGAGCAACACTAACAATGGACTGACAGTTACTCTGTGTCCTCCTAGGAGGAGCAAAGGAATAAGAGCAAAGGAAGAGGACAGAAGGACAAACAAAATCTGCTTCTATGGTGAGCTTCCATGTCTTTGCCTGAGATAGAAATGTTGACTTCTAGGTTTTGATTATTTTCGAGTGAATTCAGACAAAACAATGTGACAGTGTATTTTTTAGAGGTTAGGTACCATTTTCTCAGGGTAGGAAGAGGAGGTGTAAATTGTACGGCAGACTCAGAAGAAATTTTTGCTCCTTGAACAAAATATTTTGCTTATTTATTTATTTATTTATTTATTATTGGAGAGAGAGAAAGAGAGAGAGAGAGAGAGCATTGTGATTGAGGGAGAGGAGCAGAGGGAGAGAGAGATTTAAGTAGGCTTCATGCTCAGCACAGAGCTCCTGATGGAGCTCAGCTCCATCGCTTGACCCTGGAATCATGACGTGAACTGAAATCAGGAATCAGAATTTCAACCATCTGAGCCACTGAGGTAGCTCATTGAATTAAGAACTTTGGAATTACTGCTTGAATGGACTTGTGAGATTCATTCCATAGGAAAGACTCATGTCTTTTCCACTGGTGTATTCTGTGCTTGATTCAGGGGCCTTGACTTTACTGGTTCTTCCAGATCATTTGCTTTCTAATAGTCACTAAGAGAACCAATGACAAGGTACACATATTACACTCATGGTGCTAGTTTTTCTGTAACTGCAGGTGTACTCAGAGGCCACTGTAAATGGTATGTATTCTGGAATCAGTCTCTTGCTAGGAAAACTCTAGATGTTAAGGCAGGTGGTGCATTCTTGTTGTGTTCAGTCTGGAGGACCTTCTATTTCCAGGACTAAGTCATGGGTGTGCAGGGGAAAGATAAAGTTCCCTGGGAAAAAACTATATCCATATTTCCATAATACAAGGGAGTCATGTGTTCCATTAATGTGTTTTGGGGAGAGTGTTCATGAGGCTTGGCGGTGTCTTGTGTGACTTTATGCAGTGTAAATGTGAGTTGGTGTGTGTGAGAGAGACAGCACCACCCCACCCACCCCTCTACGCTCACACACACACACACACACAGAGTTGTTCCCCCAGAGGATATGTGCCACTGACGCTGCGAAATTGCAAATGTCTACCTTCTCAAAAAAACTCATATTGCACACGTCAAGTATTATTGCTGAGTGTGGCTCAGCAGTAACATTAAGTCCATGCAGGTGACCACAAGCATCCTTATGCTCTGGCCCATGTTCATATCAAGGAAAAGTCCCTGAGTTATTCTTGAGCAGCACAAACAAGGTACAGACGTGTAATCTGTGTCCTTCTAGATGTCCCTAAAAAGGAAAAGCGGAGGGCCGTTTCTGTAAAGAGGCAGCAGGCTGTTGCTGAGGTGAGCTTACCTGTCTTTCCCTGAGGAACACAAGTGCTTTCGTAGTGACTTTCCAACGAAGTTCTGTTGTAAATATGACAATGTACATTTTAGATGATAATGTTACTTTCCCCGGTGGGGAGAGTGGAGAGTGGGTGTCTCTTGCCACCTGTAACCTTGGACAGGGGTACATTTACCACTGGCAGCGCCAACCCTAATAATAGTGTCATAGCAAATATTTCTTCAGCAACAATTTTTCCTGCTTGGGAAATTTTTCCCACTTGTAGGCATCCTAAGTGGTCTTGAGAGACGCATCCCCAAGAAAAACAACTTCTGACAGGCTTCGTATTCATTTGCTTTTGTCGAAATGGGCTCATTTATTTTACCTTTTTCAATACTTAACCACTCTAATATATTGACTTTCCACGGACAAAACGTTAGTATCTCAGAAGGAAGTTCAGGCATTCCAGGAGGTGGGGAGAAGGCAGGGAGTGACTATCCGGGGCCAAACAATCTTGCCAAGCACTGAGTTGTAACAGAACAACTTTTCTTCCCCAACATCAAAAACGAATTGCTGTGTGGCAGCCCACCACCAGAGTGGGAGCTTGCCTACTCACTGAGGACAGACCAGTCGCTCCTGACTCTGACCTCTGATGTCAGTCTCTTCCTGCCCCTGAAGTGAGGTGGGCTCTTTCCAGCACCACCTGTATTGAAGTGCATTTGGGTTTTATATTCCCCACTCTATTTGACATCTAACCTGATTGCTTTGCAACGTGACACCTTTCTTTGGATTGCATTAAACACACAGGGACACACCACTCTTTGTTTTATGTCTTCGGCTGTGTAGACATTAGTAATATAACATACGGGACTAAAGTGGGAAGCCTTCCAGAGGTTGAGCTTTGAGTAATTCTGTGTGATCTCCAAACATGTAACTGATATCTGGCCCAAGTATAGAAATGTTTACATTCACGTGAAAAGCAGTCTGTCACTTGTGGCAGCTGAATTTTGTCAAATTCTACTGTCACCTGGGAGTGGTGAGTTTGAATATTTTGAAACACATTGGATTAGAAAATGCATTAACATTGAAGCCTCATGATGTCACATTCTGCTCTCATTTTTTTCATACTTTATTCTAAATATTTGAGTGGCAAACAGTTGATTTTATGATACTGCTGATGAACTCTACGCACAAAGACAAAATAAAAACAAGCGTATTTAGAATCATGAGTCAGTCACAGTAAATCATTAGGCTTTTCCTTCTCTTTTTCCTTTTTCTTTTTAGTGCTCTTTGGAATATGTTCCACACTGGAGCCTCCAGCTTTGTTTTTCTTCCCCAGGATTGCTTTGGCTATTCGGGGTCTTTTGTGATCCCACCAAATTTTGGGATTCTTTGTTGTACCTGTGAGAAAGATGCAGGTGGTATTTGGATAAGGATTGCATTGTGTAGATTGCTTTGGGTAACATAGACTTTGTAACAATATTTGTAGTTGCAAACCATGAATATGGAATGTTTTCTCATTTCTTTGTATCATCTTCCATTTCCTTCTTAAGTTTTCAGAGTGCATATCTTAAACTTCTTTGGTCAGGCTGATTTCTAAGTTTCTTACAAAGTATCTTTGGTGCAATTGCCAATGGGATCTATTCGTTGATTTCTTTTCCTGGGTGGGTGGAGGATGGGATAGAGGGGGGATGGGTATTGAGGTGGGCACTTGTTATGATGAGTACCGGATGTGGTCTGTAAGTGACGAATCACTGAATTCTAATCCTGAAACGAATATTGCACAGTAGGCTAACTAATGAGAATTAAATACACATTTGGCATAAAACAGGGAAAACCATGAGCAGATGATTTGATCTTGCTGTTTTTACACCTCCATTTGGACCCTGCTTTCCTGACGCAGACATTTTATCTTGGAGAACTGAGCTCCTGCACACAAATCATTTTATTTTGGTGCTGTGCTTAATGAACATGGAAATCAGACGTAGACGAACATAGGATGTCTTGGGATAAAGAGTTTCCGGGGAAAAATCATAAAACACTTCAATTTCTTGATCAACTTAAAAAGGTATAGCTCAACATACAAGTTCTAGTTTATCTGAATTTATTTTATAGCGAATGAATTCTTTTCAGGACCAATTAATTCTTCTGTAAATGACGGGATGTTCTCGCCACACCACCATGCATTCAGCCTAGATTCTGCTTTGTTAAATTTTAAAAAGGGAAATGCTATACTCACATGTTAGAGCGGGGACATCAATGATGTGTGATCTCCCATGGTAGGCAAGCCATAGTCAGTTATAGGGTAGCGACTTCCGGGGTTCATTTATATGCAGAAGAAACACATCTGTATTCTTTGTGCCACTGTGACTTTGATATCTACTACAGGTGCCCAAATCTCACCTCTACCAAAGCAAGAAATTTACCATTAGAGCACTGTGTGACTTTGGAAAGGATCTATGTCCTTCTGAAGGACAGATCTCTGTAGGCCCAGCAGCAGAGGCAGGTGTGGAAGGAAACTGTATGATTCTGAGGTAGAATGCTTCTGCCTGGTTGATATGGATGCCTTCCTTCTCTTCTGGGCGTAGGTGGCAGAGGGGTGGGATGGTTACTCAAGACCCACTTTTGAGCCGAGCCTTTGCTGCATTGCCATGCTTCTGAAAGCAGGGAGCACACTCATGCGCTGTTGGGCCTGAGTGATGTCCTGCGTGCCAGGTGGTGGACACAGACCTGATCTTTCCTCAGTGGCTCCAAACATTTGCCTGTTCTATGCAGGTTTTAAGGCCTGTCTAAAGCAAACAGGTACACTTAGTGTACAGGTGTGGCTGAACACTCCCCATCTGACACCCTAGGCAGTGTTGATGGAGCCTGATATCACATTCTCTGGAGAACTGACCTGTGTGGTTCTCTATCCAAGCTCTCATTCTACCGTGGGGTGACTGTTCTGATCGAGAGACTAGGACTGGCACAGATCACAGGAGGCGGGAAGAGTCCACAGGATAAGGCTGGCCTCTGCCTTTTTAAGCCACGGTTCAAATCCCTCCTATCAGGTTTTCTGTAGAAATGAGAGAGTTTAATATGCTGGGAGGAATCATGGCCACTTGTTCTCCATGTGGAGAACAAGTTACTTGTTACCCTCCAGTCCCCGCATGTACACTGGCACACATACACTCGTGGTGTGTTCATGAAAAAGGAGACTCTGGAGAAGTGACAAGAGGGTTCGAGCGAGCCCTGCCATGGGGCAGCAGCATCCATTTTCCTACCTGCATGCTCAAATGCCCAAACCTGTGCAGGGAATTGCTGAAATTGGTAGGTTTCTGCTGGACACAGGGTCATCCTTGGCCCAGACTTCAGAGGAAAGGACTAGGGTACTCTGTGGGTACCTGGAATTATGATGAGCTAACTTCCTTGAATCTGTGAGGAAGATGACACAATGGAGGTTTCCGAAGAGAATGATTTGATTGTCATAGGATTAGAGCATCCATTGGAAAAGTTAAAGTGGCCTAGAAGATTCCTTCCAACATGCTGTAATTTGGTGAGACAAATTGCCAGACACGTACCTGGTCCACTCCAATTTAATTTTTTGTTCTAGGAATAAGTATACAGGTGACATTATCACATGTTCAATTATCACATATGTTCACATATTCAATACAAACACATAGTTTTCCAAAAGCTCTAATGCATTCCTTTTACAAGACCTGTGTGCTACGTTTTCCTTTTGGAAGAAGTTTCCTTTGAAGTACAAGTCTCTATTTTAAATGGCCTGTTGCTGTTTTCCACCATCCCTGCTGACCCATGGACCCCCCCACCCCCCACCCCTTTCACTTCTGTCTTTCTCATTGAACATCATCTCCACATGGCACCGGTCATGTTTTCATGGTCACAAATAAAGATATAGTGCTGGGCACAGAACAAGGATGGGTGGTGGTTAAAGGAATTCATACAAAATGAACCTGTATTTGAGGTGGGTCAAGAGCGTCACAAGTGCAGGCCCAGGATGGCAGGCACGGAGCATTTCCCACTGACCTTCCATTGCAAAGCCTCCTGTATCTATCTGTAAATTATTGTCATCCTGATTTGTCTTCAATTCCTGCCAATTACTCCTAAATATTTCTGCATGCAAGGTAGCAGGAGGAGGCCACATGTGTATGTTATAATTATATATGGAATTTATAGATATTTTATATAATTATATAATTAATAGATAATATAATTATTATATAAAAATATATTATATATTCTATTATATATGGAAATCCTATGTATATATAATCCATATAATTATATATATATATATATATAATTCCACTATCTATCTATCTACCTATCTATATTCTTTATCCATTCATTGATTGATGGACACTTGGGCTGCTTCCATATCTTCGCTATTGCAACTCATGCTATAAGTGTATCCTTTTGAATCAGTGTTCTTTCATTCCTTGGGTAAATACCCAGTAGTGCTACTGCTGGATCATAAGGTTGTTGTATTTTTAAATTTTAGAGGAGCTTCCATATTGTTTTCCACTGTGGCACCACCACTTTGCATTCCCAAGAAGTTTGTTTTCTCCACATCCTTGCCAACACCGATTGCTTCTTTTGTTGTTGAATTTTGCCATTCTGACAGGTGTGAGGTAGTAGCTCACTTTGGTTTTGATGTGCATTTCCCTGATGATAAATAAGCATTTCTCATGTGCCTGTTGGCCATCTGCATACGTTTTTTTGGAGAAAGGTCTGCTCATGTCTTTGGCCCAGGTTGTAATTGGTGGGGCTTGTGTTATATATCACTTCTTTATCTACTTTGGATATTAGCCATTTATTAGATATGTCCTTTGCAAATATCTTCTGCCATTCCGTAAGTTGTTTTTTCGTGTTGTTGACTGTTTCCCTCACTGTGCAGAATCTTTTTATTTGATAAAAATCCCAAGAGTTTGTTTTTACTTTAGTTTCTCTTGCCTCAGGAGACAGATCTTTGAAAGAAGTTGCTGTGGCTGATGTCAAAGAAGTTACTACCTGTGTTCTGTCCTAGGATTTCTATGGTTTCAGGTCTCACTTTTAGGATTTTCATCCATTTTGTCTTTATTTATGTGCATGGTGTAAGGAAGTGGTTCACTTTCATTCTTTTGCTTGATGCTCTCCCCTTTCCCCAACACCTTCTTTGAAGAGACATTGGATATTCTTTCCTGCTTAGGTGAAGACTAATCGAATATATATTTCTGTGTGTGTGTGTGTGTGTGTGTGTGTGTGCATCTCGGTGTTTTCTATTCTGTTCTATCTTTTAAAACTCATGTAATTAAATTGAAGTTGAATAACATACAGTGTAGTATTGGTTTCAGGAGGAAAACCCAGTGATTCATCACTTACATGTAACACTGGAGCTCATCCCAACAAATGCCCTCCTTTAATGCCCATCACCCATTTAGCCTATCCCCCCACCCAACACCCTTTCCGCAACCCTCAGTTTGTTCTCCGTATTTAAGAGTCTCTAATGGTTTGCCTGCCTCTGTATTTTTATCTTCTATTTTCCTTCCCTTCCCCTGTGTTCCTCTGTTGTGTTTTCTTAAATTCCACATGAGTAAATTCATATATTTGTCTTTCTCTGACTGACATATTTCACTTCACATAATACACTCTAATTCCATCCACATTGTTGCAAATGGCAAGATTTCATTCTTTACCATCACTCAGAAGTATTCCACTGTGTGTGTGTGTGTGTGTCTGTGTGTGTGGTGTATACCACAGCTTCTTTATCCACTCATCAGTCAATGACATTTGGGCTCTTTCCATACTTTGGTTATTGTTACTAGGGCTGTTATAAATTTGGGGTGCATGTGCCCCTTTGAAGCAGCACTCCTGTATCCTTTGGAGAAATACCTAGTAGTGCAATTGCTTGGCCATAGGGTAGTTCTATTTTTAATTTTTTGAGGACCCTCCATACTGTTCTCTAGAGTGGCTGCACCAGTTTGCATTCCCACCAACAGTGTTAAAGGGTTCCCCTTAATGTTTTTATTTATTTTTGGGGGGGGAGGGGCAGAGAACGAGGGAGACACAGAATCCAAAGCAGGCTCCAGGTTCTGAGCTGTCAACACAGAGTCTGACACAGGGCTCAGACCCAAAACTGCAAGATCGCGACCTGCGCCAAAGTTGGACGCTTAAGGGTCCTAGTCACCCACGTGCAAGGGTTCGCCTCTCACCGCATCCCCGCCAAATCTGTTGTTGCCTGTGTTGTTAATTTTAGCCCTTCTGACAGGTGGGAGTTGGTATCTCATTGTGGTTTGCTTTGTATTTCCCTGATGAGTGATGTTGAGTATCTTTTCATGTGTCTGCTAGCCATGTGGATGTCAGAAGACATCCTTCTCTTCTCTTGATCTGTGTGTGTCTATTTTTGTGCCTGTGATACAACTTGAAGTCTGGAATTGCCATGCATCCTGCTTTGCTTTTCTCTTTCAGGAGTGCTTTGGCTCTTTGTGGTCTCATGGTTCCATAGACATTTTATGATTGTTCTAGTTCTGTGGAAAATGATAGGGACTACATTAAATGAATAGATTGCCCTGGGGACAATAGACATTCCAAACATACTTCTTTTTCTGATCCATGAGCTCAAATGTCTTTCTATCTTTGTGCAATCTTGGAGCACCTAGGTGGCTCAGTTAAGCGTCCAACTTCGGCTCAGGTCATGAGCTCACCGTTCGTGGGTTCGAGCCCGGTGATGGGATCTGTGCTGAGAGCTCAGGGCCTGGAGCCTGCTTCAGACTCTGTGTCTCCCTCTGTCTCTGCTCCTCCCCCCTCACACTCTGTCTCTGTCTCAAAGATAAAGATTAAAAAAATTAAAAAAAAAATCTTTGTGCCATCTTGAATTTCTTTCATCAGTGTTTTCTAATTTTCAGGGTATGGTCTTTCTTCTGTTTGGTTCTTCATTCTTGACATGTCATTCTTCTGAGTGCAACTGTAAATGAGATTGTTTTCTTAACGTCTCTTTCTGTGGCTTCATTGTTAGTCTTTGGAAATGCAACAAATTTCTGTATATTGATTTTGGATCCCGAGACTTCACTGAATTCACCTATCGATCCTAGCTATTTTTATTGTGGAGTCTTAGGGTTTTGTATATATATTATCCTGTCGATAGTGAGAGATTTCCTTCTTCCACACTGATTTGGATTTCTTTTGTCTGCTTTGTCTACGTTGTCTGCTTTGGCTACATCTTTCAGTCCTATGTTGAGTGAAAGTGGTGAGAGTGGACATCCTTGTGTTGTTCCTGCCTTACGGGAAAAGCCGTCAGTATTTTCTTATGAAGGATGATGTCAGCTATGTTTTTCATAGATGGCCTTTGTTATGTTGAGTTATGCTCCCTCTACACCTACTTTGCTGAAGGGTTTGTTTCTTTGTTTTTGTTTTTTTTTTTTTTTTTTTATCATGAATGGATTGTGTATATTGCCAAATGCATTTTCTGCATCTATTGAAATGATCTTATGGTTCTTAACCTTTCTCTTATTGATGTAATGTATCACAATGATTGGCTTGAGAATATTGGACCACATTTGTGACCCAGGAATAAATCCCAGTTGATCATGGTCATTGATATTTTAATGCACTGTTGAATGATGTTTGCTATTCTTGTATTGAGAATTTTTGCATGTATGTCCATCAGGGCTATTGGCCTGTGCTTCTCTTTTGTAGTGGTGTCTTTTCCTGGTTTTGGTATCAGGGTAAGGCCGGCCTCATAGAATGAATTCAGTTTTCCTTCTTTTTCTATTTTTGGGGATAGGTTAAGAAGAATAGGCATGAAGTCTTCTTTAAGGGTTTGGTAGAATCTGCCTGTGAAGCTATCTTATCCTGGATATTGCTTGTTGGAACTTTGTCATTACCGACTTCATTTCCGTACTGATACAGGGTATCCGTCTGTCCAATTTTCTATTTCCTCCTGTTTCGATGTTGGTCGTTTAATTTTTTCTAGGAATTTAATCATTTCTTCTAGGTTGGCAATTTGCTGGCATGTATTTTTTCATAATATTCCCTTATGAGATTGTATTTCTGTGGTGTTGGTTGCTATTTCTCCTTTCTCATTTGTGGTTTTATGTATTTTAGTGTTTTGGGTTTTTTTTTTTTTTTCTGTGATGTCTGGCAAGAGGTTTATCAACTTTATTGGTTTTTCTCAAAGAACCAGCTTCTCCTTTCATTGATCTTTTCTGTTTTCATTTTCTCTCTCTTCTTTCTTTGTTTTTCTTTCTTTCTTTCTTTCTCTTTCGTTTCTATCTCATTTATATCTGCTCCAAACTTCATGATTTCCTTCTTTCTGCAGGTTCTAGGTTTGATGGTTGTTCTTTATCTAGCTTCTTTGGATGCAAGATTAGGTTGCTTACTTGAGATTCCTCTTGCACCTTGAGGTAAACCTGTATTGCTGGAACGCCCATCTCAGAATTGGTTTTGCTACACCCAGCAGTTTGGGATCATTATGTTTTCATTCTAACATTTTTCATTGCACTTTAAAAAGCTTTAAATTCAAGCTAGTTAACATGTAGTAAAATAATGATGTCAAGAATATAATGTAGTGATTCATCACCTATGTATAATTCCCAGGGCTCATCCCAACTAGTGTCTCCCTTTATGCCTATCACCCATTTAGCACACCCCCCACCCAAACCCCACCACCAACCCTCAGTTTGTTCTCAGTGTTTAAGAGTATGGCTTGTCTCCCTCTCTGTTTTTATCTTATTTTTGCTTCCCTCCCGCTCATTTCATCCGTTATGTTTCTTAATTCCACATGAGTGAAAGCATGCGATATTTGTCTCTCTCTCTCAATGACTTTATTTCACTTAGCATAATACATTCAAGTTCCATCCACATTGTTGCAAATGGCAAGATTGCATTCTTTTTCATCGCTGAGGATGAAAATCCTCCATTGTACATATATACCGCATCTTCTTTATCCATTCGTCAGTCGGTGGATATTCAGGCTCTTTCCATATGTTGGCTATTGTCAATAATGCTGCTATAAACTTTGGGGTGCATGTGCTCCTTCAAATCACCATTCCTATATCCTTTGGATTAAGTACTTCTAGTGCAATCACTGAGTCATGAGGTAGTTCCAGTTTTAATTTTTTGCTGAACCTCCATCCTGTTTTCCAGAGTAGCTGTGCCAGTATGCATTCCTACAAGCGGTAACAAAAGGATTCCTCTTTCTCTGCATCCTTGCTAATATCTGTGCTTGCCCAAGTTGTTAATTTTAGCCATTCTGACAGGGTGGTATGTCACTGTGGTTTGGGTTTGCATTTCCCTGATGATGAGTGATGTAAAGCGTCTTTTCCTGTGTCTGTTACCATGTGAAACTCTTCTTTGGAAAAGTCTGTATGTGTGTCTTTGGCCCACTTCTTCACCGGATTATTTGCTCTGGGGGTGCTCTTTATAGATTTAGATCTTTCCATGAAGTTTTAAACTTTCTTCTCCTCCTCCTCCTTCACCTCCTTCTCCTCCCCTTCCCACTCCCCTCCTTTTTCTTTTCTCCTCCTCCTCCTCCTTCTTCTGTCTTCTTTTTTCCTTCTTTTCTTCTTTCCGTCTTCTTCCTTTATTCTTCTTTTCCTTCTCCTCCTCGCTCTCCTCTTCCTCTTCCACCTCCTCCTTGTCCTCCTCCTCCTTTCTTTTTCTTCTTCCTCTTCTTCATTTCCTGGCTGACACATTCGTTATTTAGTAGTATGGCATTTAACCTCCATGTATCTATGGTCTTTGCAGATGTTTTGTTATGGTTGACTTTCATAGTGCTGTTGTCAGAGAAGGTGCATGGAATGATTTCAGTGTTTTTGTATTTGTGGAGATCCATTTTGTGACGTAACATGGGATATGTTCTGAGAATGTCTGATATATATGCACTTGTAAAGAATGTGTATTCTGCTGTTTTAGGATGGAATGA
The DNA here is from genome assembly GCF_024362965.1 of Panthera pardus. Classification (NCBI taxonomy): domain Eukaryota; kingdom Metazoa; phylum Chordata; class Mammalia; order Carnivora; family Felidae; genus Panthera; species Panthera pardus. Next base: position 70,962 of record NW_026526857.1, read on the forward strand.
TCTCAATATATCTGTTAAGTCCATCTGGGCCACTAGGTCACTTAAAGCCATGTTTCCTTATTTTCTGTTTAGATGCCATGTCCATTGTTGTCAGTGGGGTGTTAAAGTCACCTACTTGTATTGTATTGCTATGAATTAGTTCCTTCTTTCATTATTAAGTGTTTAATGTCTTTGGGAGGGGTCCTAAGTTGGATCAATATATATTTACAAGTGTTGTATCTTCTTGTTGATTCTATTATGATATAGTGTCCTTTCTGTCTGTTGTTACAGTTTTGGTTTTAAGGTGTGTTTTGACTGATATAAGATGGCTACTCCAGCCTTCTTTTGACAACCCTTTGCATGACAAATCCTACTCCATCCTCTCACTTTCAATCTGCAGGTGTCTTCAGGTCTAAAATGGGTCTCCTGTAGGCAGCATGTGGGTGGGTCTTGTCTTTTAATCCATTCTGCCTCCCTATGGTTTTAATGGGATCATTTAGCCCATTGACATTCAGAGTAATTATTGATGGATACCATTTTATTACTTGTTTTGTGATTGTTTTGGAAGATTTTCTCTGATCTTTTTCTTGACATTCTCTCTTTCATGTTCTCCTGATTTTCTTTAGTGATATGTTTGGATTCCTTTATCTTAATTCTTTGTGTCTTTATTAGTGGGTTTTGATATTTGGTAACCTTTCGGTTTGTATGTAACCTCTATTATATGTAGCTGTCTACATTAAGTTAGCCATAATTTGACGGAACCCCTTGTTTTCTCCTTTCCTCCACACGTTTGAGGTATATGATGTTTTATATCCTTTTCTGTGAGTTCCTTGACTGGCTTATGTACAGAAAAAGTCATTTAACTGCGTTTTCTACCTCTATGCTGACACTTTTCATCTGCCCATTCCACTGAAAGAGTTCCTTTTAATATTTCTTGAAGGTCTGGTTGAGTTATCATGAACTGTTTAGTTTTTTGGCAGTCTGAGAAACTCTCCTTATATTCTGAAAGATCCCCATGCTGGAAGGAGTATTCTTGACTGCAGAACCTGACCCTTAAGGCTGACCCTCACACTAACAAATTCTCTCAACTGAGCCCTCCAAGTAGGCCTTTACCATTTTCCATGCACTAACCCTAAGCCAAACCATGGCTCTGACCTTAATAGGGCTTGAATGGTAGTTCTGAGGAAATTATTTGCGACACATGACTGATGCCAGGTGACTCAGCCAGGGACAAGAAAGCTAGTGGTGCCATTTGCAATGACCAAGATGCAGCCTCAGAGAAGGATTCTGAACAAAATTCTACCCTGGACCACACAATCAGCCTAAGCCAAAGCCTGTCACAAATCCTGAGTTTTGCCCTCAACTCAGCGCTCTGTGGGGGTTCTGCACTGCAGGTGAATGGACCATTACCATCTGCCATGCCCTACACCTAACCCTAAATATGACTCTGTTCCTACCAAGGCCTGGATCCCAGGTCTGACCAAACAAGGAATTTGGGAAACATGACTAACCCAAGATAATTCAGACAGGAATGGAGAAGGACGTTCTGCTCTTTGTAATGACCAGGACGGAGCTCAAATATAGGATTGTGGACCAACACCTAAGACTCACCCACACCATCACCCTAGCACTGAATACTGTCCATAAGCCTGAGCCTCACCCTAACATTTATCCTCCTCTCAGACCTTTAGGGAGGTCCTATGTTTGAGGAAGACACCGACTTGGGATCCATGACCACTGCAAGATTATTCAGCCAGGAACACAGAAGGAATCCATGCCCCTGGCCATGACTGGGACGGGGCAAAAGAGTATGATTCAGACTGAAAATCTAACCGGACTGCACACCATCAGCCCAGCCCCTGCACCTTAGGCTGCACCTAGGCTGATCCTCATCCTATCCCTCATCCTCAAATGACCTCTACAGTGAGGGAAATGTGCCTTGCTGGCGGCTAGGGCCCTATAGTCTCCTGGGCCTTAACACTAACCTTTCCCATGGATGTGGTCCTCCCAAGCCCACATTTCAAGTCTCGGGAAACAATGGGTTTGGGTTTGGGACACAAGACTCACTGAAGTGGACGCAGCCAGGGACACAGTGGCAAACTGTGCTATCGGGCATGAGGATGGAGCTAGAAAGTATGATTTTGTGTGAAAACCTGACGCTAAGCCACACGATACACCTAGCTCATGAGGCCAAAAACTAAGCCTCACCTTTACCCTTTGTGTTGCCATCACCTGAGCTCTCTGTGAGGGGCTAGGCACTGCTGGTGGATAGGCCTCTGCTATCTTCTGGCTCCCAACCCAAACCCTAGCCTTAGCTCCATCTCGACCCAAGAGCGAATCACAAGATGAAGGAAACAATGGATTTGGGACAAATGACTGACTCAAGGGGCTCAACCAGAGACACAAGAAGAAATGATGCTGGGTGCAAAGATCAGACCTGAAGCAGAACTTGAGGCTGACCCTCACACTGATACTTAACATCAACCAAGAGATAAGCCTTGACCATTTTCCTCATCCTAACCATAACACTAGCCACAGCTCTGACCCTACATGGGCCTGAACACTAGGTCTGAGGAAACAATGGATGTGGAACACACGACTGACCCAAGTTGCTTGGCCAAGTCCATAAGAGAAAATGGTGCCATTTGCAAAGACCATGATGGAGCCAGAGTGTATGATGCTGGGTAGAAACTATCCCGTATCCTAGACCACCCAATCGGCCTAGCCCTTTACCCCAAACCAAACCCTTGATGGACACCCGGACACTCGGGCTCAACTGAGCACTCTGTGTAGGTCTTTGCACTGCCAGCGGATAGGTCCTTATAGATTGTCCACAGCCTAACCCTAATCCTAGCCATTGTTCTGGGCCTACTTAGGCCTGAGTGCTGGTTCCAAGGACACAACTGAATTATGATACATGAATGATAAAAGATAACTTGGTTAGGAACAAAGAAGGATACAGAGCCATTTGCAAGGACTGGCATGTAGCCTTGAGAGCAGGATTCTGAGCAAAATCCTAACTCTAGACCACACAATCAGCCGAGCCCTTAAACTGAGACCAAAGCCTGTCGCAATTTGTCACTTTAGCCCTCAACCCAGCCCTCCAGGGAGGGTTCTGCACTGCCAATGAATTGACCCCTACAAACTGCCAGGCCCTAACCCTAACCCTAGTCATGACTATCCCCACCCAATCCGGATCTCAGGTCTGACCAAACAAGGAATTTGGCACACAAGACTGATGCAAGATTCCTCAGTCAGGAATAGAAAAGGCAGTTGTGTGGTTTGCAACAACTGAGATAGAGCTGGAGCGAAGGATTGTGGGCAAATACCCAACCCTAACCTTCACCATCACCTTAGAGGCCTAGGAACACAGTCCATAAGCCTCACCCTCACCTAACACTCAGCCCTTCGGGGAGTGCTCTGCAGTACCAGCAAAGAGGTCGCTAACATCTCCCGGTCCATAATACTAATAGTTGAAAACTAGTTTCTCTCTGGGTGTCATTCAGCGTGAGTGTCTCAGAGAAATATCCTTTCCTTTAAGTTGGGGAATCTGGCCAAGTCCTTAGGTCTCTGGCATAGGTTGGGACACAGGACCCCTCATTTGCCTTTCAGAAGTGTGCTGACAATGGGAGGCATAGGGGCCTTGAAGGTGCCCAGCAGAGTGTCCATGTGTAGGCAATGCTAGGGTTTGGCAGGGAGCTGGTCTTCCTTCTGGTTGAAGGAGAAACCACGGTAGACATTTCATTCCCAGCTTTGTCCTCCTCTCCTCTGTAATGTAGAAGAAGCCTAGCCTCCTTCTAGCCCTTCCCATCCATTTTCTGTTTCCTTAACTAGGTCATGGGTCACAACCAGGTGGAACTTGTCTGTCAGCCACATAACCAACACCGGGGTTTGTGATGAAATGCCACTCTGGTCTTGTGCCATGGGAGAGCCATCAGTTCCTTTATGCCAAAGAAGAATGAGCCTCGTGTCCATGAGCGCCTGTTGCTTGGCCCAAGTCATCTCTGTGATGGGTAGCCAGCTTGCCTCCCTCCCCTGGCTTATTGAAATGTCTTCATCCTCTTAGGCAGATGGATCAAGCATGCACAGTAGACGGCAGGACAATTCAGCCCAAAAAAGCCCTTATAAGGAATACTGCACCTTGACTTGGTTACAATACCCCAAGCACCAATGGGACCCCTAACCTGCTACCCTTGAGTCACTGCTCCTTCTCTGCCTGACGGGGAGGGCATACAAAGGAGCCAAGGTCCAGAGCCTTCCTTCTCTTTCTGAAAGAAAAGTGTAGGCCTCATGCTAACTGAGCACCCAGGTGTAGGCAATGGATGTTTCCCTTTGCCTCGGCCCATGGGTGTTTCTTACTATAGTTAGCTTCTCAGGAGATTGTGCTAAGTGGGTCCTCAGCTTCCTCCTGCTCTCCTTTGTAATGAGGAACTCTGGCCCTCTATTTATTTCCATCCTTTTGCTATTTTCTTCAAACTAGCATCTTGCTGGAGTCCATTCAGAGTCAATATCTCAGAGAAACATCCTCCCTTCTAAACTGGGGCCTCTGGCTGAGTCCTGGTGACTCTGGCATAGATTGGCAATAGGACCTCTCATAACTTCCTATTACAACTCCATTCTTAACGACAGGCCTAGGGCATATGAAGGTGCCAAATTGGATATGGATAGATATGGGTAGGTAGTCCCAGAGGTTTGGAGAGGGACTGGCCTTACATATAGAGCAAGGAGAAATGCAGGTAGATAAACGGAGCTAGCATAACTCATTCCCATTAGTAATGTAGAGACTTGGCCTCCCTTGTAACCATTCCCACCAATTTGCTACTTTCTAAGTCCTGAGTCACATTCAGAAATGATTGGGCTGTCACTCACTTCACACAATCAAAACCCAAAGATTGGTGCTAAACTCCCATTGTGAGAGCAACCAGTAACTTCAAATAAAATAAAGGATGGCCTTGTTGTCCCTGAGTGCTTGGTGCTTGGCCACGTCTGTTTAAATGCAGTAAGGGCATGTCTGCCCTCTTTCTGTGCCAAACATGATTCCCATATGCACACTATTCTTCAGACCTGGTCAGCACAGAAAAAGCCCTTTGAGGAGTGACTGTATCAGGTCCAGGTCCCAAACACTTGATCCCCAGCTGGGAGCAGGAGATCCTTGCCTCTACTTCAATGTTGCATTTATTTCCTGATAGGAAAGACAGGGAAAAATCACCAAATACAGCTTCTCATATTTCTTAACAAAAATACAGAACTCCTGCAGATTTTCACTCTCATGTATAGCCAATGGAGGTTTCCTTTTCCACCAGCTCTCAGGTGTTTCTTACTCTTCAGCCAGCCTGCCAGGAGATAGGAGAGGCACTGAATTCTATATCTCACTCTCTTCTGTAATGAAGACCTTTGATCTTCCAGGTGCCTATGTGATTTTATTGCTCTTTTCTCAAACTAGGTTCTTCCTGGGAGCCATTCAGAGCAAGAGCCTTAGAACAATGTCCTCTGTTTAAATTAAAACATTCCAGGATCCCCTGGAGCTGTGCCAGGTACAACCCAGGTCCAAATATTGGTCTTGAGTTCCCAGTCAGTTCCTCAGCCAATTGATGGCTCTCAGTGTCTTGTATGCCAGAGGAAAGCAGGCCTCTGTGTCCCTGGGGGCTTGGTGCCTAGTCAGCAAACAGCCAACCCCCAAGCTCACAGCTACGAGGAGTATTCTCCTTTGGGATATCCGATGCTGATGGCTGAGCACGGGACAGAGTGGGAACCCGATGCCCATCCCTGGGTGCCTGTTGAGTGTGTGTCAGCTCCATGGCTCCTAAGGGTGAATCAAGAGGCAGTCAGAAACACAGGAAAGCAGAGGAGATGGTTGCAGTCAGGACCAAAAGGCATTTGATATTTCCATCCAAGGGGATAGAATGCGATCAGTGTGGAATGGAGAGGTTTATCTTCATTTTCCCAAGACATAGCAAGGGAGCCAGCTCTCAGCCTGTAAATCTGCCTGAACCTCCCCACACACAGCTCTTGGCGGGACTCCTTCTGATGCCTTAGGGCTCTGGATGTCCATGTAGTCCTGAAGTCACAAGGCCAGGGACTCCGGCTCCACCTGTCACACGACCGTGTGGGACTGGTCCCCATTGGACATCTGCAGCCAGATGTATAGTACTCTAAAAGACTGAGTTTTTATGGACCCCAGGACGAACCTTGATGGATGATAAAGCAATTTTGTGAAGCTGGATAAACCGAGGGCCAGTGTTCTTCGTGTTTAGAAGAACCTGACTAGCGCAATGTATTCACAATCTGGCTAGCACAGGAATCAAAAGAATTTGGGGGGGGGGGTCTTTGGCCACAGGAGTGTTCCAAAGGATTCCCGTTGGAGCCCTGTGAGCCAGAGGACCACATTCCCCCCCCCCCCGAGAAATAGAGCAGAACTTTGCATTCTGGTGGGTTTCAGCCCATAGTATTGGTAGAGAGGGTCAGCAGTGGCTCTGTGATATGAAGAATGTGCTTCCATGTGATGATCAAGATGTTGGAATGAACCTTGATGCACTATTTACTCAAAAGGGTTTTTGTGCGCTGATCATGTGGAGCATGGTGTGTTTTCACAGACTGTGTACTTCTGGATGAGGGTAGCTCCATCCATTCGGGGTGGGGGTCAACATGGCTCCCATTCCTATGATACTGTTGCCTGCCCAGCACCAGGGGAGCAAAGACATGGAGGGGTAGCTCTCCTCTGGGACATCGAGCTCTGAGAGCCCTGCATCGGGTCAGGGATGGCTTGGAAACTCACCTACCAACCAGGGATCTCACTTGGTGTATGAGGACAGACACAGTGCGTCACACTGTACTTGTAGGCACCTAACGCTAGGCCATTTCCTGGTGCTTTTACACAAGAGTTTAAGAATAGTTCTGTTCAAGTACACCTTTAGCCCCTTTCTCTCTCTTCTTCTTCTGGAATTCCTATGATACAGATAGTGTTCAGTTTGATTGCATCTCTTCCTTCTGTAATTCTCCCCTCATGCTTCTGGATTTTTTTTATCTCTTTTTCTCAGCTTCCTCTCTTTCTATAATTTTATCTTCTAATGGACCTAATCTCTCCTCTGCCTCCTCAATCCGTGTTATGGCTGCCTCCATTTTATTTCGCACCTCATTTATAGCATTTTTTTAGTTCCTCATGACTATTTCTTAGTCCCTCGATCTCTGTAGCAATAGATTCTCTGCTGTTCTCTATGCTTTTTTTCAAGCCCTGCGATTAATATTATGACCATTATTCTAAATTCTTGTTCCATTATATTGCTTAAATTGTTTTTGATCAGTTCATTAGCTGTCATTAGCTACTTCCTGGAGTTTTTTTGAGGAGAATTCTTCCGTTTTGTCCTTTTGGGTAGTCCCTGCGGTGGCTCCAAACTGCAGGGCACTTCCTCTGTGCTGCTGGGAGTTACATGTTGGTGGGCGGGGATGCAGTCAGACCCGACATCTGTCCCCAGCCCACCGCTGGGGCCACAGTCAGACTGTGTGTACTTTACCTTCCCCTCTCCCAGGGGCAGGACTCACTGTGGAGTGGTGTGGCCCCTGTCTGGGCTACTTGCACACTGCCAGGCTTGTGGTGTTCCTTCCATGGGACCTGACGTATTTGCCGGGATGGATCGGCAAAGTGCACAGGGGCAGGATGGGCAAGCTTAGCTCGCTTTGACAGACACATAGACCAATGGAATAGAGACTCCAGAATTGGACCCACAAACGTATGGCCAACTAATCTTTGACAAGGCAGGAGAGAATATCCAGTGGAAAAAAGACCGTCTCTTTAACAAATGGTGCTGGGAGAACTGGACAGCCACATGCAGAAGAAAGAAACTGGACCACTTTCTTACACCATTCACAAAAATAAACTCCAAATGGATAAAAGACCTGCCTGTGAGACAGGATACCATCAAAACCCTAGAGGAGAAAGCAGGAAAAAAAACCTCTCTGACCTCAGCCACAGCAATTTCTTACTTGACACCTCTCCAAAGGCAAGGAAATTAAAAAGCAAAAGAAAGGGAATTTTAATTGAACTATTGGGACCTCATGAAGATCAAAAGCTCCTGCACTGCCAAGGAAACAATCAACAAAACTAAAAGGCAACCGACGGAATGGGAAAAGATATTCGCAAATGACATATCAGACAAAGGGGTAGTATCCAAAATCTATAAAGAACTCACCAAACTCCACCCCCGAAGAACAAATAATTCAGTGAAGAATTGGGCAGAAAACATGAATAGACACTTCTCTAAAGAAGGCATCCAGATGGCCAACAGGCACATGAGAAGTTGCTCAACGTGACTCCTCTTCAGGCAAATTCAAATCAAAGCCACACTCAGATACCACCTCACGCCAGTCAGCATGGCTAAAGTGAAAAAATCAGGAGACTCTAGATGCTGGTGAGGATGTGGAGAAACGGGAACCCTCTTACACTGTTTGTAGGAATGCAAACTGGAGCAACCACTCTGGAAAACAGTATGGAGGTTCCTCAAAAAATTAAAAATAGATCTACCCTATGACCCAGCAATAGCACTGCTAAGCATTTACCCGAGGGATACAAGAGTGCTGATGCATAGGGGCACTTGTACCCCAATGTTTATAGCAACACTTTCAACAATAGCCAAATTATAGAAGGAGCCTAAAAGTCTGTCACCTGATGAATGGATAAAGAATTCGTGGTTTTTATACACAATGGAGTACTACTTGACAAAGAGAAAGAATGAATTATGGCTTTTGTAGCAATGCGGATGGAACTAGAGAGGGTTATGTTAAGTGAAATAAGTCATACAAAGACAGATACCATATGTTTTCACTCTTATGTGGATCCCGAGAAAACAGAAGACCACGGGGGAGCGGAAGGAAAAAAAGGTTAAAGAGGCAGGGAGCCAAAGCATAAGAGACCCTTAAAAACTGAGAACAAACAGGGTTGATGGCGGTGGGAGGGTGGGGAGGGTGGGTGATGGGCATTGAGGAGGGCACCTGTTGGGATGAGCATTGGGTGTTGTATGGAAAAAATTTGACAATAAGTTTCATATATAAAAAGAAGAGTACTTCTGACTACATATCCCCAAGGAGCTAGTTCTAAAACCGTCTTGTAGCAAAGGGTAATTTCAGCAGGAAAGCACAAGTGTCTACACAGAGGGGTGGTGAGGAAAGTGTTACTCCATATGTCTACGAAGGACAAGAATGTCACTTGAAGCACAGTAATGCTTTGGGCACTTAAGCACAGGGCCTTTCCCTATGGCTAATATAGAATGTTCAAGTTTGTATTTAAATTCCAGTTAGTTAACATACCGCGTATTAATAGTTTCAGCTGTAGAATTCAGCTGCTCCACCCTTCCACACAACACCCGGTGCACATCACATAGTGTACTCTTTAATTCCCATGTCCTGTATAGTCCCACTGCCCCCGCACATTTCTCCTCTGGTATCTATCAGTTTGTTCTCTATAGTTAAGAGTAAATATCTTGTGTTGCTGCTCTCTTTGTTCCACCATGATTACTTATTTCTTTTGTTTCTTACATTCCACATAGGAGTGAAATCATACAAGCCTTTCTCTGACTCATTTCACTTATACTATTCTCGAGCTCCATCCAAATCATTGCAAAGGAAAATGTCATCCTCTTTCATGGCTGCATAATATTCCATTGTGTGTATATATGTGTGTTTTATATATATATATATATCACATCTCCATCCATTTCTCAGTCAATGGACATTTGAGCCCTTTCCGTAACTATTTTTCATTGTGCTGCTAAAAACACTGGGGTGCCTATATTCCTTTGAATTCTCATGTTTTGTATCCTTTGGGTAAAAACATAGTGCAATTGCTGGATCATAGGGTAACTCTAAGTGTGAAAGGGTAATTTTTAAAATTTATTTATTTGAAAGGGAGAGAGGGAGAGGTGGGAGAGGAGCAGAGAGAGACAGAGAGAGACTCCCAAGCGAACTCCATTTTGCCAGTGCAGAACCCAACGAGGGCTCAGTCCCATGACTGTGAGATCATGACTGGAGTGGATATCAAGAGTCAGTCGCCTGACTGTGCTACCCAGGTGCCCCAGGGCAGCCTTATTCTTAACATTTGATTGATGAAACCTTGTGCTGTTTTTCAGAGTGGCTGCAACTGTTGGCATTCCCACCCACAGTGTCAGAGGGTTTCCTTTTCTGACCATCCTTGACAACACCAATTGTTTCCTGTTTTGTGAGATTTAGCCCTTCCGACAGATGTGTGATGATAATCTCACTGTAGTATTGATGTGTATTTCCCTGATGAGTGATGTTGAGCCTCTTTTCATGTGTCTTTGGAACAAGGGTCACCTTGTGTGTTCTCCTGTGTGCCCCTCTCCCTCTCCCTCTTTCCTCAATGAGGGCTTCCACTCCTCTGCAGCAATGCTGATATATTTCTCCCCAAGCCCCCTCTCTGCACTTCCTACTGTCTTTGATGTGGCTTCTCTCCCTCTATCTGTGAACTTTGCTTTCTGGGGTATTTAGAATGATTGGCAAGTGATCTAGCTATGATTGGCTAGTTCAAAGGCTGAGACTACACGGCTGCCATGCTAGCTCTCTCAGCACACACTAATAAAGAATGTTTCAACCAACTGCTTTGAGATGTATGTGAAAGGCTACACGAAAGACCCTTGGGCAGTGTCGTTTCAGGCAGTAAACCACAAGGCGTGGGTGGCGGCTGGTGGGTGTGTTCAGGGGGTACATATGTGGTGTGTGTGGAGTGGCTGTGATCCTGTTCTGTATAGATGGCACATATGTTGTATATGTGGTTTGTGTCTGCCTATGGCATTTGTGTGGTGGGCGTGGTGTGTGTATGGTGTGTTGGTGGTTTATAGCTGTGTGGTGTAAGTGAGGTCTATGTGTTGTGATTGTACTATATATGTCATGCGTGTATACTCCATGTACAATGTGTGTTCGTGCGTGAGGTTTGTATGGCGTGTGTTTTGCATGTGGTGCCTGTGCAGTTTTGTGGTGTGGCATAGGGGTGGAGTTGGTGTGGTGGTAAGTGTGGTGTGTATGGTGTGCGTGGTTTTTGTGTGTCATATATGTATGGGTTCTCATGGTGTGTGTGTTGTAGATGTGGTGTCTGTGTAGTATGTGTTGTGTGGGATATACGTTCGGCGTGTGTGTGGTGTATATATGGAGTGTGTTTGTGTGGTATAGGTGTGTAGGGTGTGTATACGTGTGTGTGTGGTATGTGTATTGTGTGTAGGAAACAGTAGGTGGAAGATATCTGTGTGATGCGTATGTGGTGTGTATGGGGTGAATGGGTGAGGTGTTTCTGTGGCATTCGTGTGTCATGCGAGATGCTTGTACTGTGTAGGAGTAGTGGAGCCGGGTGGTAGATGTGTCACATTTGTGTCTATATGGGCAGTGTGCGTGATGTCTGTGTAAGTTATGTGTAGAGGAGGTGGCATCTGTCTTCTGTATATGTGGAGTAGGTTCGGTGTGTGTGGTGTGTATGTGGAGTGTGTTTGTGTGGTATACGAGAGGTGGTTTGTTTGGAAATTGTGTGCTGTATACGTGTTGAGTGTGGTAATAAGGTGAGAGGGTTATAACTGGGTGTGTGGGGCATGTGTGATCTGTGTTGGATATGCTTGTGGTATATGCATGGTGTGTGGTGTATATGTGGTGTGTGTAATACATGTGTGTGTACATGGTGTATGTGTGATGTAGGTGCGTATGTAGTATTAATGTGGCCAATGCGGTGTGCAAGGTGTGTGGTATGTGCAGGGTGTGCGAGTCTGTGCGTTGTAAGTGTCTTGGTAACAAACTGTGGTCGTGTGTGGTGTATTTTTCATAAATATTTTGTATTTGTGTGTTGTGTGTTCGTGTATGGTGGTAGGTGTGATACAGGTGTGGTGTTTGTGTGTAATATGTTGTACTGTGTGGTTGCATATTAGTTGCAAGATGGTTTCCCGAAAGTGCAGTTTGACCGAGTTATGTGGCACTCTCTGCATAGTTTCCGCATAAGTTTTCAGACACTGCTGAGTGAAACGAGATGTTAGCTAGGAGATGGTTTACCCACAATGTTCTTTCCCAGAGTTGTTTATACGGCACTTACCTTTGTAGGCCCCGCATAGGTTTCAAACAGTTCTCAGTGAAACAAGATATCAGTTGAAAGACTATGTCAGTACAGTGTTCTTTCACATAATTGAGTATATGGCACTTTCTGCATAGGCACCGCATAGGTTTTCAAACGCTTCTAACTTAGTGAAACCAGATATTAGCTGCAAGAGGGTTTCTCGACAGTGCTTTCAAAGAGTCGAAGTATATGTCACCTTCCTCATCGTTCCCAACAAAGTTCCTGGTGAAACAAGATGTTAGTTGAAAGGTGGTTTCCCAAAGTGCTGCTTGATAGAGTTGAGTATATGGCCCTTTCTGCATAGGCCCCACGTAAGGTTTTCAGACAGTTATCAGTGAAACAAATTGTTGGTTGAAAGATGGTTTCTCCACTGTATTCTTTCAGAGTATCGAATACATGTCACTTTCCACATCGTTCCCCACATAGGCTTTCATACGCTTCTAACTTAGTTATACAAGATGTTGGTTGAAAGATATGTTCCCCAAAGTGCAGTTTGACAAAGTTGAGTATATGGCACTTTCCACATAGGCCCCGCATGGGTTTCCAAACACTTCTGACTTAGTGAAATAAGATTTTGGTTGAAAGATGGTTTCTCCATAGGATTTTTTAACAGTCACCTTCCGCATCATTCCCCGCAAAGGTTTTCAAATGATACAAGATGTTAGTTGAAAGACGGTTTCTGCAAAGAGCGGTTTGACAGAGTTGAGTATGTGGCACTTTCGGTAAAGGCCCTGCATAGTTTTTCAAACAGTTCTAACTTAGTGAAATGAAATGTTATAGTTGAAAGATGGTTTCCCCACAGTGTTATTTCATAAGGTTGAGCATATATATGGCACTTTCCGCATAGTTCCCGCATAGGGTGTCAGACACTTCTAATGTAGAGAAACGAGATGTTAGTTGAAAGAACATTTCCCCACACTGTCGTTTCACAGAGTATGTGGTACTTACTTTGTATGCCCTGCATGGGTTTTCAGAGTTCTCAACGAAGTCGATGCGAATTGAAAGAATTTTTCACCACAGCGTTGCCCCACAGAGTGGAGTATATGGGATTTTACGTTTTGGCCCCATAAGGGGTCACAAACACATCCATGATTGTGAAAGCAGACGCTTCTTGAAAGATTCTTTAAACACAGTAGTTTTTCACTAAAGTGAATGGCACTGTCCGGCTAGGCCCGGCATGTGTATTCAAACACTTCTAACTTAGTGAAACTACATGTTTCACTGAAGTGAGTGTATGGCACTTTCCGTCTAGGCCCCGCGTTAGGTTTTCAAGTTTCCAAGTTAGTTGAACCCGACGTTAGATGAAAACGTTGGTTTCCCCCAAGCGCTGTTTGACAGAGCTGGGTATGTGGCACTTGTGTTCCAACACTACTCCCTTAAGTTATACAAGAGTTTAGTTGGAAGATGGTTTCTCTACAGGATTCTTTCACTGTGGCTGGTATATGTCACTTTCCACATCTTTGCCCACGTTGGTTTTCAAACACTTCTAACGTAGTGCAGTTTGACAGAGTTGAGTATACGGCACTTTCCACATAGGCACTAAATCTTTTATAACTTAAAGATTTAGTTGGAAAATGTTTTCCCTGCAGTGTTGGGTCACAGAGTTCAGTACCTGGCACTTTCTGCATAGAGCCTGTGTACTTTTCAAACACTTTTAGTGAAACCAGATGTTAGTCGAAAGATCATTTCACCACAACGTTGTTTCACACAGCTGAGTACATGGCACTTAGCGGTTAGGCTTCTCTTAGGTTTTCAAACACTTCTGAGAGCGTCCAGATAGTAGTTGAAAGACTACTGTGACCGTTTCCCCACAGTGTTGTTTCACAGAGTTGAGTGTACGGCAATATCCGCATAAGCCCCGCCTGTGTTTTCAAACACTTGTAACTGAGTGAAACCAGATGTCAGGAGATTGTCTCCCGACAATGCTGTTTCACAGAGGTGAGTATGCGGCACCATGGTTTTCAAACACCTCTTAGTAAAGCAAGAGATTGTTCGGAAGATGGAGTCCCCACAGTGTTCTAGCACAGTGTTGACTGTATGGTACTTTCCGCATAGGTCCCTCATAGTTTTCAAACATTTTACCTTAGTGAAACCAGATATTAGTTGAAAGATCGTTTCACCACACCTTTGTTTCACAAAGTTAGTTGAGTGTGTGGCACTTAGCGCTCAGGTTTCTCTTAGGTTTTCAAACACTTCTAATGTAGGTAGTTGAAAGACGGCTTCCCCACAGGGTGGTTTCACAGAGGTGAGAATATGGCACTATCCTCATAGACCCAGCATGGCTTTTCAAACACTTGTAACTTGGTAAGTCCAGATGTTAGTTGAAGGACAGTTTCCCCACCATGTTGTTTCACAGAGTTGAGTATGTGACACTTATCTTCATCGCCCTAACCACACAGGTTTGCAACCACTTCTAACCTAGTGAAACCAGGTGTTAGGAGAAAGAAGGTTTTTTCCCCCACTGTCTTGTTTCACAGAGCTGAGTATATGGCACTTTTGGTGTAGGCCCCGTATCGTTTTCAAACACACCTAACTTAGTGAACTAAGATGTTAGTTGAAGGACGGTGTCCCCAAAGTGTTGGTTGACACATTTGAGTGTAAGGTACTTTCCGTGTAGGTTCCGCATACGTATTCAAATACGTCTAAAAGTGATGCCGGATGTTATTTGAAAGATGGGTTCACCACACTGGTGTTTTACAGAGTGGAGCGGAGGGCACTTTCTGGGTAGAACCGAATAAGTTTTCAAACACATCTAACTAACTGAAACGAGAGGTTAGCTGACACATGGATTCCCAACAATGTTGTTTCACAGACTTGACTGGCCCTTTCGATGCAGGCCTTGCATGGGTTTTCAAACACACTCTGACTTTGTGAAACAAGGTGTTAGTTGGACAGTAGTTTCATCACACTGATATTCACACTTTTGCGTTTATGGCTCTTCAGGGTTAGGCCTCTCATAGGATTTCAAACACTTCTATCCTACAAAAACCAGATGGTAGTTGAAAGATGATTTCCCCCACTGGGTTGTTTCACAGAGTTGAGTGTATGCCACTATTCCCATAGGCCCCCGCATGTGTTTTCAAACACTTGAAACTTAGTGAAACCAGATATTAGTTGAAAGATCGTTTCACCACACTGATATTCACAGTCTTGAGGCTGTGGCCCTTCAGGGTTAGGCCTCTCATAGGATTTCAACACTTTTAACTCAAGGAAACCAGATGGTAGTTGAAGGACAGTTTCCTCACAGTGTTTTTTCACAGAGTTGAGTACATGGCCCTTTGGGGGTCAGCCCTGCATAGTGTTCAAACACCTTTAGGGAAACAGGATGTTAGTTGGAAGGTGGTTTCTCCACAGTATTCCCTCCCAATGTCGAGTATATGTCAATTTCCCCATGGTTCCCCGCATAAGTTTTCAAGCGATTCTACGTTAGTGATGCAAAATGTTAGCTTCAAAGATGGTTTCCGCAATGTGCAGGTTGACAGAGTTGAGTATATTATATGGCACTTGCCGCCTGGGCCCCGCATGGTTTTTCAAATGCTTCCAACTTAGGGAAATGAGATGTTGGTTGAAAGACCGTTTCACCACACTTGTTTCACAGAGTCGAGTATGCAGCACTTTCTGCAGAAGGCCCAATAAGTTTTCCAACACTTCTAACAGTGAGACAAGATGTTAGTTCAAAGATGGATTCCCCACGGTGTTGTTGGACAGAGTCCAGCATATGGCACCTTCTGCATAGGCCCCGCGTTGGTTTTCCAACAACTCTAACTGAAAGGTGATTTTGGTTGAAAGATCGTTTCCCCACAATGTTATTTCCCAGAGCTGAGTGTGCAGCACTTTCGGCGTAGGCCCCTCATTGGTTTTTAAATAATTGCAACCTAGGGAAACTTGATGTTAAGTGAAGGATAGTTGCCCTAAAGAGCTGCTTGATAAAGTTGAGTATATGGAACTCTGCACCTGGGCTCCGCAAAGGTTTTCAAACACTTCTAACAGGGAAATGAGATGTTAGTTCAAAGATGTCTTCCCCACAGTGCTTCACAGAACTGAGTACATGGCACTTTCCGCATATGCGGAAAACTTGGGTTTTCAAACACTTCTAACTTCGTGAAACCTTATGTTAGTTGAAAGATGGTTTCTCCACCCTGTTGTTTCACAGAGTTGAGTAGATGGCAACCCCTTCATAGTTCCCCGCGTGGCTTTTCAAGCACTTCTAAGTGAAACAAGATGTTAGTTGAAAGATGGATTCCCCGAAGTGTTGTCTGACAGAGTTGATTATATGGCACGATCTGCATAGGCCCTGCATTGGTTATCACATACTTCTAACGTAGAGTTAGTTTGAGTTGAGTTGAGAGAGTTGAGTACATGGTACTTTCCATGTGGACCCCGCATGGGTTTTCTAACAATTCTCATTTATTGAAACCAGATATTTGCTGAAAGATTGGTTTCACCACAGTCTTTTCTCACAGAGTCGAGTATATGCATTTCCGCATAAGCCCCGCATAGGTATTCAAACACTTCTCGTTTACTGAAATAAGATGTTAGTTGACGGGTGGGTTCCCCACAGTGTTTCATACACTTCAGAATATGGCACTTTCGGTTTAGTCCCCACGTGGGTTTTCAACTAAATCTATCCTAGTGTAACAGGATGTTGGTTGATAGAAGGCATCACCACACTGGTGTTTCACAGGCAGTTTCAGTGTGGGCCCCACGAGCGTTTTCAAACACTTCCAACTTCGTTGAACCAGGTGTCATTTTGAAAATTGGTTTGTCTGCAGTGATGTTTCGCAAAGTGAGTAAAGGCCGCTTTCGTTATACTTCTATGTCTAGGATCTCAACGCTTCTAACTTTGTGAACATGTTAGTTGAAAGATGTTTCAGCACAGTGATTTGGCACAATGTTGGGCATGTGGCGCTTTCCGTAAGTACGCCATTTTTCAACACGCATCTTGTTCCACTGAGAAGTGTTTGAAAACCTATGAGGGAAACTATGAGGAAATGGCATATACTCGACACTGACTTTCAACTCACATACACATCTTCACCAAGATGAAAGTGTTTGAAAATCTATGCAGAGCTTATGCTGAACATGCCATACATCAACTCTGGGAAACAACAGTTTACTGACAGTTTACCATCATTCAGCTAACCTCTCGTTTCACAATGTTGAGAGTTTGAAAACCCACGCGGGACCTACAGGGAAAGTGGCGTATACTCAACTCTATGAAACAACACTGTGGGGGGAATGATCTTTCACCCACCATCTGGTTTCACTAAGAGTTGTTTCAAAAGCAAGTCGGGGACTATGCAGAAAGTGCCTTATACTCAAATCGGTGAAACAACAGTGTGGGGAACGATCTTTCAACAAACCTTCGGTTTCACCAACTTAGAAGTGGTGGGAAACTTACGCGGAGAACTCCGAGAGACGTGCCATACACTCAACTCGGTGAAACCACGCTGTGGTGACAACGTCTTTCAACTACCATCTGATTCCACTAATTTAGAAATGTTTGAAAACCCATGCGGGCAACTATGCGGAAAGTGCCATTACTCAACTCTGTGAAACAACATTGTGGGATAACCATCTCTCAATTAGCAGCTTGTTTCCCTAAGTTAGAAGAGTTTCAAACCTATGCTTGGGGACGATGAGGAAAGCGACAAGGACTCGGCTCAGTTAAAAAGTACTGTGGAGAAACCATCTTGCAACTAACATAAGGTTTCACTCTGTTAGAAGTGTTTGAAAACCTATGCGAGGCCTATGCATAAAGTGTCATATATCCAACTCGGGCAAACAACACTGTGGGGCAACCATCTTTCAACCATCATCTTGTTTCACCACGTTAAAAGTGTCTAAAAACTCACGCAGGGGCACTTTTGTGCTCACTTTTGTGCCCGGTGAAAGAGTTGTCTGATGGAAACATCTATCAACTACCATCTGGTTTCTGTAACTTAGTGTGTTTGAAAACCGCAGCGGGGCCCACATCAAATGTGCCATATACACGACTGTATGAAGCATTGTGGGGAAACCATCTTTCAGCTAACAGCTCGTTTCACTACGGGACAAGTGTTTGAAAACCCATGCAGGGCCTAGGTGGAAGAAGCCATATACTCAACTCTGAAACAACACTGTGAGGTAACCATCTTACAATTAACACCTTGTTTCCCCAAGGGAGAAGAGTCTGGAAACATGCACACGTCCTACACGGAAACAGCCATATACTCATACTCATAAACACTGTGGGGGAAACCATCTTTCAAGTGTCGCCTTGTTTCATTAAGTTACAGGAGTTTGAAGACCCATGTGGGGCCTAAGGGAAAAGTGCTTTATACCTAACTTTGCAAAACAAGACTGAAAGAAAACATCTTTCAACTATTATCTCTTTGTCACAAAGTTAGAGGTCTTTGAAAACCCATGCCTGGCCGATGCAGATGGCTCTATATAGTCTGTGAAACAACCCTTTGTGAAACCTCTTTCAACTAACATCTTGTTTCACTAAGTTACAGTGTTGTAAAACCCATGCAGGGTTTATGCGGAAATTGCCATAAACGTAACTGTGAAAAAACAATGTGGTGAAAGCTTCTTTAACTACCATCTCATTTCACAAAGTTACAAGTGTTTGAAAACCTATGCAAGGCCTAGCAGGGAAAAGTGCCATAAACTCAACTCAGTGAAACACTTGGGAAAACAATCTTTCATTTAACATCTGGTTTCACCAAATTACAAGTGTTCGAAAATACACACGGGGCCTATAGGGATTGTGCCTTACACTCAACTCTGTGAAACGACCCTCTGGGGAAACCGTCGTTCCACTACCCCCGGCTGTCACTAAGCTAAAAGTGTTTGAAAACGTACGAGGGGCCTATGCACGAAGTGCCACATACCTAACTCTGTGAAACATTACAGTGGTGAAACCATCTCTCAACTACCCTCAGGCTTCACTAAGTTAGAAGTGTTTGAAATCCCAGGCGGGGCTTATATGAGAAAGTGCCATATACTCAACCCAGTGAAATAACACTTGGGGAAAACAATCTTTCACTCAACATCTGGTATCACTAAATTGCAAGTGTTGGAAAACGCCTGTGGGGCCTTGGTGGATAGTGCCATACACTCAACTCTGTGAAAAAACACGGTGGCAAAACCAATTTTTGTTACACGAAGTCAGATTTGTTTGAAAACCCATGCGGGACTACACCAAAACTGACACGTACTCAACCATGTGAAGCAACAGTGTGGTGATTCCATCTTTAAACAAATGTCTGGTTTCACTAAGGTAGCACTGTTTGAAAACACTTGTAGGGGCTACAAGGAAATTGGCGTATATTCAACTCCGTGTAACAAACAAACACACACTATGGGGAAACAGTCTTTCAACTAACCTCTTGTTTCACTAAGGTAGAATTTTGAAAACACTTGCGGGGCTTATGCATTGACATTTTATTCAACTCTCAAAAAACACTTTGCAGAAACCATCTTTCAACTAACAACTCATTTCACTCTGTTAGAAGGGTTGGAAAACCTACGCGCGGCCTATAAGGAAAGGGCCATTTACTCAACTCTGTCAAACGACACTCTGGTGACACCAACTTTCAAAAACCATCTAGTTTCATTAAGTTAGTAGTGTTGGAAACCCATACAGGGCTTCCACGGAGCGTGACATATACTCAGCTCTATGAAACACTGTGGGGAAACAATCTTCCAAGTAACCTCTTCTTTCACTAAGTTAGAAGTGTTTGAAACCCTTTGTGGGTCTTATGCACAAAGTTCCATAACCTCAACTCTGCCAAGCAGGCAGCCTTTTGGGGATACCGTCTTTCAACTTACATCTTGTTTTACCAAATTACAATTGTTCAAAAATCTTTGTGGGGAATGATGGAAGAAAGTGACCATATACTTGACTGGAAAAAATTCTCTTGAGAAACCATCTTTCAACTCATATCTGGTTTCATTAATTTAGAAGTGTTTTAAAACCCTATATGGGGCTTATGGAGAAAGTGCCATATCCTCACCTCTGTCAAGCAACCCTGTGGTGAAACTATCTTTCAACTAACATATGGTTACACTAAGGTAAAAGTTTTTGAAAATATTTGCGAGAAATTATGAAGAAGTGCCATATACTCAGTTGTGTTTGACAATACTGTGGAGGAACCATCTTTCAAATAACTTCTTGTTTCACGAAGTTAGACGTCTTCCAAAACCTATGCGGAAAACATAGGGGAATGGCACAGACACAGCACTGTGAAATAACATTGTGGGGGAGCCTTCTTTCAACTAATCTCTTGTTTCACTAAGCGACTAGTGTCTGAAAACCTACGCGGGCAACTCTGACGCAAGTGCCATACACTCTGTGAAAACAGACTGTGGACAAACTGTCTTTCAACATCTTTCTTGAAGTAGGAAGTGACTGAAATTCTAGGCCTGAACGTATAATGACATTGCCACACACTCACCTCCTTGAAGCAACACCATGGAGAAACCATCTTTCAGCTAACGTCTGGTTTCTTATTGAGGGGTGTGTGAAATCTTTTATAGGGAACCGAAATGACTTATACTTAATTCTGGAAAAACACTATCGCGAAACCTTCTTTCAGCCAAATTTTGCTTTCACTGTTTCCACATGTGGAAAACTAACAACTTTCACGACGTTAGAAGTGTTCAAAAATCTAGGCCTAAATATATAATGACAGCGACATCCTCTGAACTCCTTGAAATTAAACAATGGAGAATCCTGTTTCAACTAACGTCTGGTTTCAAATGAAGAGGTGTTGGAAACCCTTTATAGAGAACTATAAGGATCTTATACTTAATTCTGAAAAAAAAATCTATCCAGAAACGGTCTTTCAACCAGCTTCTCGTCTCACGTCTAAACGTGTTGAAAAACCTATCCTGAGAAATTATAGAGTGCCTTATAATCAACACTGTGAGGTCACCTTCTGGAAGAACCATCTTTCAACTAATCCTTTGTTTCCTTCAGAAGTGCTTGATATCCTATGAGGACAGTGACATGTACTCGACTCTGTGAAAACAGAGTGGAGAAATGACCTTTAAATAACATCTCGGTTCACTAACTTAGAAGTGTTTGAAAATCTAGGCCTCAATGTCAAATGAGAGTGCTATAGGCTCCACTCCTCGAATTAAAATCTTGTCGAGAACCCTTTGTCTTTCAACTAACGTCCTGCTTCAAAGTTAGAAGTGTTTGAAAACTTTTACAGGGAACTCTGGGGAAAGGGTCACAATCTTAACTCTGTGAAAAAAACACAACTAACTTCTTGTTTCACTGGGTCGGACTAGTTGGAGACTCGATGCAGGGAACTATAAGGAAACTGCCATATACTCAACATTGGGAGAAAACAGCGTGGGGGAAACCACCTGTTTCACTAGGTTAGGTGTTTGATAACGTACACTGGGAACTCTTAAGAAAGGGCCAAATACACAACTCTGAGAAAACACAAAAGTTTCAAACCAACTTCTTCCTTCAGTGGGTGAGAGGTCTTTGAGTCTCTGTGGGGGAAGTATGAGGAGAGTGCCATGAACTTCACTCTGTGAAACAACACTGTGCAGAAAGCACTTTGCAGACAAGTTCTTGTGTCCGAAACTGCATTTTTTAAATCAAACCGACGTAATATAAGGAAATTGCCATATCCGCACTCTGAGAAACACTGGGGAGAAGCCATCTTTCAACTAACATCACGTTTCAGTAAGTTAAACGCTAAGAAACTAACACCGGGGAACAGGGCTTTCAACTCTTGTTGACCCCACTTAGCTAGTCATGTTTGACGACCTGTGCGTGGAATTACAAGAAAGTCCGTATACTCAGTTCTGTTTGATAATACTGTGGAGACGGCATCTGTCAAATAACTTATTTCACGACCTTAAAAGTCTTTCAAAACCTATGCAGAAAATATAGGGGAATTAATGTCACTGACCCCACTTCCGTGAAATAATATTGTGGGGGGAAACCCTTCAACTAATTCCTTGTTGCACTAAGCAAAAATGGTCTGAAAACCTATGCTGGCAACTAGGGGGAAAGTGTAGATTCTCCACTCTGTGAAAACGCCGTGAAGAAACGACCGAAGACAAGTGCCATAGATTCAACAGTGTAAAGAAATCATTTTTACACTAACACCGTGTTTCATTGAGTTAGAAATGTTTGAAAACCTATGCGGGGAACATTGAGGAAAGTTCATTTACTCAACTCTATGAAAAAAAAAAAAAAAACCACTGTGGACATACCAACTCTCAACTAACGTCGTTTTTCACGGAGTTGGAAGCGACTAAAAATCTAGGGCTAAACGTATAATGACAGCGCCATACACTGAACTCCTTGAAGGAAAACCATCTTTCAAAAAAAGTCTGGGTTCAAATTGAGTGGTGTTTGAAACCCTTTACAGGGAACTATAAGGAACGGACCTCGTGCTTAATTCGGAAAACCCACTATGGCGAAAGGTTCTTGCAACCAACTTCTTTCACGAAGTTAGATGTGTTGGCAAAACTATCCCGGCAACTATATAAAGTGCCATCTACTCAACTCAATGAAAGACCATGGTGGAAGGGACCATCCTTCAACTAATTCCTTGTTTCACTAAGAAGTGTCTGAAAACCTAGGCGGGGAACTATGAAGACAGTGACCTAACCTCAACTCTGAAAAAACGCGGCGGGGAAGCCACCTTTCAACTAACTTCTTGTTTTGCTGAGTTACAAGTCTTTGTGATGTAAGCGGCAAACTCTGAGGCAAGGGCCATATACTCAACTCTGTTTTACACACAACATTGTGCCGAAACCATTTTTAAACTAACATCGTGTTTCATTGAGAAGTGTTTGAAAACCTAAGCGGGGAACATTAGGAAAAGTTTCCTGTACTCAACTAGGGAGGCGAGGGGGCGGGGGAACCCTTTGGAAAAAGCCATTTGTCAATTAACTTCTTGTTCTAGTGAACAAGTGTGAAGTGTTAGAAAAACTATGCGGGAAATGATATAGAAAGGGTCATAGACTCAACTCTGTGAAAGAACTCGGTTGGGAAGGCTTCTTTCACCGAATATCTTCTTTCACGAAGTTAGGAAAGTTTGAAAATTAGGCCTAGATGTATAATGTGAGTTGCTATATGCTCAACTCTGAAACTAAACCGTCTTTCAGCTAACGCTTTGTTTCAGAGTTAGAAGTTTCTCAAAACCTTTACAGGGATCTATAAGGAAAGGACAATATACTGAACTCTGAAAAAACACTGTGGAGAAAGCATCTTTCAACTAACCTCTTCTTTCCCCAGCTGAGAAATGTTTGAAATCTAGGCCTGAAGGTATAATGACATTTACCATACTCTCAGCTCCATGGAAAAAACGTCTTTCGATTAACATCTTGTTTCACTACCTTAGAAGTGTTTGAAAACCTATGTGAGGAACTCTAAGAAGAAAGTGCCATATCCTCAACCCTGTGAAACAATGTTGAGAAACTGCCTCTCAACTAACATACCAAACTATTATCTTGTTTCACATACACCGCACTATACCCAATATTTAGCCAACACTCACCAAGGTCTTCTCACCAAGCACACTCCACACACACACACACATACCTCTTAACACACCACAAACACCCCACTTCAACCTCCCACAGTGCCTAGGAAACACATAAAAACCAAACATATCACACACAGACAAAACCCACCACAATATACCGCAAGTACCACACACATTCAAACCTCCTATGTACAACACTTTTATACTGCTTAAAACTCGGACGGGACACACACTTCATTTGTAAACGACACACACAGTTTCCATGTAACATACCCAATCCACTACAACACACGTTCAGAATATCCATCACACAGTCCAAATACCTCACAAACATCACACTACCTATGCAGCACACGTATTCCACAAACACACTTCACTTATACCATGCACAAAAATTCACACCCCACACATACACCAGAGACATGCTGCTTATAAACCACATGCGCACGCCCTTTCCATACACCACACACGTAGCAAACACAACACCTCAATGCTCCGCATATAGCCTGCTACATTTCTTCTGCCCCTACCTGCCAATGGGATGGCAGGAAAGACATCAAAAGCCAGGGCTTTCCCTCTCTATTTGAGGGAAGAATAGAGGCCTCGTGATGACAGTGCTTTGGGTGTGGCCTGGACCGAGGTCCCTTTACCAAAGGCCATGGCTGTTTCTAACTCTTGAGACAGTCAACTTGCTTAAAGATTGTATCAGTCACTTCACTCTCAACAGTCTCCCATTCATTCCCATCTCTGATGAAGACCTCTAGCACGCCAGTTATCATTTTGAACCCCTTTGATCTACTTCCAAATGAGTTTCTCCCTGGGCTGCATTCCAAGTGAGTCTCTCAGAGGAACAGCCTCTGCTTTCAAGTGGAGTGTGGTGAAGTCCTTGGGAGTGTGCAATGGGTTTTGTAAGAGGACCCCCCCCCCCCCCGTTCATCTGGCTTCAGAAGTATATGGACATCAAGAGGCCTGACTCATTGAAGATGCCCATTGGCGAATGTTGGTATGAATCCTGAGCCAGAGGTTGCAAGAGAGAGCTGGCCTCTTTTGTGGGCTGAGAGGAAATGAAGCGAGGCGTCTCCTTTCAAGAATAATCCAGTTCCCATTTGGAATGTCGAGCTTTGGTCCACCTCCTAGTCATTTTCTTCCTATGGCTGTCCTTCGAAATAAACTTTTGCTCACATATAGGGGCCACAGAACTGTCCTTCACTCAGCTGGCACCCTGGGGTAAGCCACAAACTCCCACTCTGGCCCTGTGCCCAGTGAGGGCTTTTTGACTCTGCTATACCAAAGGAACAACGGCCTCTGACTGGATGGTGCTTGGCCTGCTCTGGTAGACAAGGTGAAGGGGAGCTGTCTGGCTTCGCTCACCGGCTTGATTGAGTGGGTTTCATTTTGAGCAGCAGCCAGTTTACACATGGGCAGTATGAACCACGTGTGGGTCAGCATGAGAAGAGCCCCTTCCAGAATAAGGAATAAAGTCCTCGTTCCGGACACCTGAGCAAGAGCCAGCAGCACCCAATAGCCACATCTCAAACACTGCTGCCTCCAACAACTGAATGACAGAGATCCTGGAAGGGACAGACAAAGCTAGCAATCTCTAGCTCCTGAAGAAAGACTACAGGCGTCTTGATGGCAAGGTTCTTGTGTGTGGTCTTTCAGAGGGCTCCCTTTGCCTAAGCTGAGAGGCATCTCTTATTCCTGATACAACCAGGTTCCAGGTTGATGGGAGACTGTCAGTCATTTCAGTCTCAACGTTCTCCAAATGTCAGCTCCGATGAAGAACAGAGGCACCCTGGGTCTCCATGGACACAACTTGGCTCTCTGAGAAGAAAATAAGGTTCTATTTACATCCAGTGTCTGAGAGACATACTGTCCTCCTTCAAGATGGAGTCTGCCAGTGTCCACATTATGGTGATGTAGGATTTGCTTGGGCCCCTCTCAATGTGCTATCAGAAATGTGTGGCCAACCAAAACCCTAGGGTATTTGAAGGTGCTCAGGGACAATGCTTGTGGGGAGGCTAATCCACCAGTTAGGGGCCGATCACACCTCCTTTGTGAGATGAGAGAAAGAGAAGGCCGATACCTAT
Source organism: Panthera pardus (assembly GCF_024362965.1). Taxonomy (NCBI): domain Eukaryota; kingdom Metazoa; phylum Chordata; class Mammalia; order Carnivora; family Felidae; genus Panthera; species Panthera pardus. The sequence goes on from NW_026526857.1 coordinate 96,632, forward strand.
TTCCTAGATTTCCACCAAGGCCCTTTGTTAATGCAGGACCATGATTGACCTCATAGGGATTCTGATCCCACTGCTGCTTTTCTAACTTGTTCTCACATCACACACCAAGACCAAGGGGCTCTCCCTACCAAACAACGTCCAAGGATGGGAGTTGAGTTTCCAGGCCTTTCCTGAGTCAATACAGAGCTCTCAGAGTGGGGTACCTGACAGGACAGCTAGCACGCATGTCCCTGAGCCCTCGGTGCATAGCAGGCCTCAGTATCATGGGAATGGGTAGCCACATGAACCCGTGACCTTACTTGACTGAGATACCCTCATTTGGAAGAAAAGGCAGACTGTGAATGTGCAGCTTGCTTCAGGCACTGACCAGCACACAAAAAGCCTTTTGAATACATGGTGCACCATAGCCTCGTTCAAACCTACCGATCATCACAGGGAAGCCATAGTCCTCATGACTCAGAATAACTGCTGCCCCTATCTCCGGACACGATGCGAAGAAGGCCAACAGAAGCCAAAGCTTCCCACTATTTCTTAAGGGATAATGTGGGCTTCTTGGTCACAGGGCTGCAAGGGGCAACTTTTGAGGCACTCCTTGAGCCAAGCTGACAAAGGGTTCTTCTGATGCCTGAGCAAGCCAGCGTGCTAATATCTTGTGCTGGGCAGATTATTCTAAGCATTACCCAAATCTCAGCCTTAAGGAAGAACTTTGGCCCTCGGTGCATCACGTTTCATGACATTGCTTTAATTCTTCACCACGGTTCCTCTTGTGATTCCCCCCAGATCCAGTCACTCAGAGTCACAGCACCGACTTGTGACTTGTGGCATAGGTTGAGCCAAAGGGGCCCTGGCATTTTGGTTTCAGGACTCCATGGGCCTCCGGGGTCCTAGGCCTTTAGAAGGGGGTCCAGCTGAGAAGTGTGTATGGGTGGTCGGCCAGAGGCAATAGGGGGGAGATGGCCTCCATGCCCAGGGAAAACGAAGTTTAACATGTCCCACCCAAACCGAGCACATTCTCATTGGATGGAAATGTTGAATGCATATTGGTCCAGGTTAGAGCCTTTCTCTCTCCGTTACTGCCCTTCTGCCTGAGTCTTCGTCCAACCTTAGGAGCCACGGAGCAGGCACTCACTCGGCGGGCACCAAGGGGTGGGCTTCGGGCTGCCACTCAGTCCCGAGCCCAGTGACAGCCATGAGCATCGGCTATCCCAAAGGAGGAGCTCCTATCGCTGAGCTTGGTGAATGGCGGTTTGTAACATGAGGTGAGGAAGTGAGCAAACTTGCCTCATTGCTCTGCCTGATGGAGGGGCCTTCCGCCTGAAAAGCAGACAGTTCACACAGGAGCAGGAGGCTCCAGAGGCTGGTCAGCACAGAAAGAGCCCTTTACAGGGAGAGGGCCCCAGTGCCCCTTTCCACACTGTCGGAGGAAGACCTGGGGGGCACCTGACTACACCAACTGTCACTGCTCACTCCATTCAGTGATGGGAAAAGGAAGGAAAGCAACGCCCAGGGCTCTCTAGGCCCTTCTGAAGGAAGAAGGCAGCCCTTTTGCTGACACGGCTCCCAGTTGTGGATGCTACAGACACTGTTGCTTAAGGCTTCTGGTGTGTCCTCTTCTTCCCTTAACCAGGTTGCCAGGAGCTGCTTCTGGACCCTTCCTTCTCCACATAATTTCCCTTTCAAACTCTGAAGAGCTCTGACCCTCTTTCTCCACCTTTACACATCTTTGCTTTCTTGTAGAAGCAAGATTCTCCCCATCATCCGTTCAGTCATTGTCTCACGGTGATATCCTCTGCCTTTCACAAGGGAGTCTGATTCAGTCCTGGAGACTGGGGGAAAGATTTTGGCCACAGGGTTCATTCCTCATCAATACAATGGGTTCCAGAAGTATGTGGTCACTCAGGGACCCAGGCCAATGGAAGGGTCCCCTCAGAGGGTGTTTTTCTGTCGGTTGGGCAAGAGATTTGGGTATGGAGCTGGCTTTCTTCTGGGCCAAAGAAGTGAGACACTTCCTTTCCAAGTGGCTCCCAACTCCTACTGTGTATGCCAAACTTTGGACCCCCTTATGCCCATTGCCTTCACCTTGCTGCATTTCCAACCTTTTTTTTTCTCCCTTAGGAGCTATGGAGCTATCAGAAGCTCAGGTAGCTCAGCCGAGTATGCATCAAACTCCCACTCTGCTCCTGTGCTCAATGAGAGCCCTCAGGCTCTGAAATAACAAAGGAAAGATGGTCTTTATTCCCTGGAAGATTGGTGACTGGTATGAAGGGGGAAGGGGAGCCAGCTTGCTTCACTATCCTGGATGACTGTGTTGTGTTCCTTGTGAGAAGCAGACGGTTTGCCCATGAACAGTCCGGACAAGGCGAGTGTCAGCCCAGGGGAAACCCTTTCCAGGAACAGGGGACGATTTCCTTGTTTCACACTCTTGAGTAAGAGCCAGCAGAACTAAATACTTAGAGCTCAGAACTGGGGTCTCGATCAACTGATAGAACATGTGGGAGGGACAGACATAGCCAAAAATCTCTGTCTCCTACGATCAGAATAAAGGGCACCCAGGTGTATTCCTTCAGAGGGCTCCCATTGCCTACCCCACAAGCACTGCTTATTTTGGCTACAACCAGGTTGGTAGGAGACTGTTCTGGGTACTTATTCTCAAAATTCTCCACATCCCATATGTGAGGAAGCACTTTGGCAGTCTGTGTCTCAAGCTCCACCACTTACCGTTGTCTTCAAAAGTGGTGCTGCATGGTGTTTATCAGAGCCAGTGCCTTTGAATAATATCGTCTTCTTTCAGCTTTGGTGTCCAGTGTAGTCCCTGTGGTTATGATCTAGGTATTGCAATGGGCCCCTCTCGTTTTGGTTTCAGAATTATGTGACCATCTCCAAACCTAGGCTGTATGAAGGTTCCCAGGCGGAATGCTTGTGCTCGTGGTTAGTCTCAGCCAGAAGGTAGCAGTAGATGCTGCCTCATGTGTGCTTACAGGGTGATGGAAGATGGATATCTCTTCCTCGATTTCACCAGGGGCCTTTTGAATGCAGAACTTTGACATCCCCTGGTAGTCATTCTTATCTCATTTCTGCTTTTCTCTCTTGACCTCACTTCACACACCAAGACCATGGGGCGGCCGTGTAAACAAGTGAGTTGCAAGGATGCACGTTCCAGAACATTCCCGAGTCTAGACAGGGCTCTCAGAGTCGGATATCGCTGAAGAGACCTATACATTCTGTCCGTGAGCCGTCAGTTCATAGTAGGCTACTGTATCACGGGAATGGGTAGCCACATGGACCCCTGATCCTAATGGATGGACATACCCTCAGGCAGAGGAAGAGACAGGATGTGCCTGCGGCCTGCCGCATGACTTGAGCAGAGAACTCCAAGTCTCTGGAACGTCTTCTGCACCAGGCCTTGTTCTCATCACTCAGTCCTCCCATGGAAGCACATTTTTCCTATCTCAGTGTCACTGGGGCCCTATCTTCTGATACGATGGGCAGAGAAGCACACAAAAAGCCACAGTTTCCCTCTACTTCTTGGGGAAGAACGTGGATCTCTTGTTCACAGGGCTCCGAGTGGCTCCCTTTGCCCAAAACCTGTAGCCAAATCCCACAAAAGATCTGATTTGTGAGCAAGCCAGCTTGCTAATACATTGTGATAGTTTGTTCTCAACATTATCCCATTCCCATCCTTAATGCAGAACTCTTGCCTTAGGCTTATCAAATCTCATGATATTGTTGTTTATATATCAAGGTATGCCTTGGGCCCCATACGTTTCAGTCTTGCACAGTAATCGATCGGTCTTGCAAAAGTCCAGTGTGGACCAGCCCGTGTGTCGTATGTTAGAGGGTGAGGTAAAAAGGGGCCGGCATATTTGTTGCAGGACTACATGGACATCCCAGAGCGTCAGGGCAAGGTAAGGGGGTCCAGCCGAGATCTGTTTGTGTGGAGGATGGGCCAGAGGTATTAGGCGCACGCTGGCCTTCATGCTGGGCCTAGGGGGAAGGAAGTTTAACATGTCCGGTCGACGTTGATCACATTCCCATTCTCTGGAAATGTTGCACACTTTGGTCCTGGCTGCAGCCATTCACTTTCCTTTAATGTCTTTCTGACTGGTTCTTTGTTCACCCTTATGAACCACGGAGCTGGCACTCACTCAGCAGGCACCAAGGGGTGGGCGTCGGCTACCCACCTGGTCGCCTGCTCAGTGACAGCCATGAGCATCATCTACCCCAAAGGAGAATAGTCCTCGTATCCCTGAGCTTGGTGATGGGCTGTTTGTAGCAAGAGGTGGGGAAAGGAGCAAACTTGCCTCATTGCTCTGCCTGATGGAGGGGCCTCCCTTCTGAAAAGCACAAAGTTCACACAAGAGCAGGAGGCTCCAGAAGCTTGTCAGCTCAGAAAGAGCCCTTTACAGCAAGAAGGCCCCGATGCCCCTTTCCACTCTCTGGGGCAACAGTGGGGGCCACGTGACGGCCACAGCAGTGTCACTGCTCACTCCTTTCAATGATGGGAAAAGGAAGAAAAGCAAAGTCCAGGACTCTCTAGGTCCTTGTTCCACTGTTTTCATTACATGGCACTTTCCGAATGCATAGGACCCTCCTAGGGTTGGGAAGTTTTTCTCAATGCAACCAGAACTTCGTTGAAAAATTCTTTCTCGACCGTCTTGTTTCACGGAGTTGAGTGTATGGCCCTTCACGCATAGACCCCCGCATGGGTTTTCAAACACTTTTTTTCCAAACTGAGTGAAACAAGATGTTAGATGGAAGATCGTTTGTCCACAGTATTCTCTCACAGTGTCGAGTAAAGGTCCCTTTGAAACAACACCGTGCGGAAACCATCTTTCAACTAACACGTCGTTTCACTAGGGTAGAAGTGTTTGGAAACCTATGCGGAACCTATGTGGAAAAGGCCATATACCGAAATCTGGGAATTTACACTGTGGGGTAACCCGTCTTTCAGCTAACGTCTTGTTTCGCTAAGGGAGAAGGGTTGGAAAACCTATGCACGGCATATGCCGAAAGGGACATATACTAAACTTTGTGAAAGAAAAAAAAAAAAAAAAACCACTGTGGAGACGCAGTGTCTTTCAACTCACATCTGGTTTCACAAAGTTAAGATAGTTTGAAAACTTATGAATCACTCACAGGGAAAGGGCCACATACTCAACTCTGTGAAACAACACTGTGGGGGAAGACATCTTTCACCTAATATCTGGTCTCCCTAAGTGAAAAGTGTTTGACTACACATGCGGGGCCTAGGCAGACAGTGCCATAGACTCAACTCTGTGACACAACACTGGGGTGAAAGAATGTTCCAAAAAACATCTGGTTTCTCTAGGCTCGGTGTGTTTGAAACCCCTGACGGGGCCATCACGTAAAGTGCCATACACTCCCCTCTGTGGTAAAACATTCTTTCAACTAACATCTGATTTCAGTGAGAACTGTTTGAAAACCGATGCGGGGGGCCTACACGGCAAGTGCCATGTACGCAACTCTAAGAAGCAACAATGGGGAGGGAACCATCTTTCAACTAAACCTCTCGTTTTCACTAGGTTAGAAGAGTCTGAAAGACTAGACGGGGCCGATGCCGAAAGTGCCATATACTCAGTTCTATCACGCTGCACTGTGCGGAAACCATCTTTCAACCAAATGCTGCATCACGGAGTTAGAAATATTTGACAATCCATGCACGGAACGATGTGGAAAGTGACATATACACGACACTGTGAGAGACTCCTGTGGACAAACCATCTTTCCGGTAACATCTCGTTTCACCAAGTTAGAAGTGTTTGAAAGCCTATGCAGGGCCTATTCCGAAAGTGTCATGCTCTTTGAAACCACTCGTGGAAACAACGCGGCGAAACAGTCTTTCGACTAACATCTGGTTTCGCTAATTAGGTGAGTACCGCTTGAAACCTATGCGTGGACTACAGGGTAAAAGTGCCGTACACTCAACGCGGAGGAACAACACTGAGGGGAAACCATCTTTCAACTAACATCTCCTTTCACTGTTGCAAGTGTTTGAGAAAGTAAGCGGGCCTATGCCCAGAGTGCCGCACACTCAACTCTCGAACTGCACTTTGCAGAAACCATCTTTCAGCTAACATCTTGTATGAAAATTGTTAAAAACCTATGCAGGGAACGATGTGGAAAGTGACATACAGCCTAGGCTGGGAGACAATACTGTGGACAAACCGTCTTTCAACGAGCCTCTTGTTTCATTAAGATAGAAGCGTCTGAAAACCCATGCAAGGAAGTAGGAGGACAGTGCCATAAACCAACAATGTTACCGAACCATCTTTCCACTTACACCATGTTTCACTAAATGAAAAGTGCTGGAAACCTATCGGGAGTCTAAGCGGAAAGTGCCATCCACTCAACTGTGCGAAAACACTGTGGGGAAGCCATCCTTCAACTACTATCTTGTTTCATTACCTTGGAAGTTGTTGGACAACCTAGCACAGCCTATGAGGAAAGTTACATGTACTCAACTCTGTCAAGTAGCACTTTGGGGAAATTATCTTTCAACTACCATCTCGTTTCCCTAAGGTAGAAGTGTTTGAAATCCCAGGCGGGGACTATGCGGGTAGTGCCATATCTTCTACTCTGTGAAACACTGTGGGGATCCCGTCTTGCAAGGAAGATCTCTTGTCACAAAGTTAGACGTGGTAGTAACCATATAAGGGGCCTGGGTAGAGTGTCATATACTGAACTCTGTGAAACAACATTGTAGGGAAACCATCTTTCAACTGACATGTCCTTTCACTAAGAGTTGTTGAAGAGCAATGCGGGGACTAAGTAGAGAGTGTCATATACTGAATTCTGTGAAACAACACTGTGGGGAAACCCTCTTTCCACTATCTCGTTTCACTAAGAATTGTTTCAGAAACTGTGAGAAGCCAATGTCGGACGTGCCATAGCCTCAACTCTGTCAACCAGCACTTTGCAAGCACTAGTGTTTTGAAACTCTCTTTCAACTCTCATCTGATTTCACCAGGTGAGAACTGTTTGAAAACCTATTCGGGGCCTACTAGGCCAAAAGGGCCATATACTCAACCACGTCGACCAGCACTTTGCAAAAAAACAATCTATCAACTAACAATCTTGTTTCCCTAAGTTAGAAGTATCTGAAAACATACGCGGGGAACGCTGCAGAAAGTGACATATACACGACTCTGTGAGAGAATACTGTGGACAAACCGCCTTTCAACTACCATCTTGTTTCACTAAGAAGGATTTGAAAACCTATGCAGGAACTATGCGCAAAGGTCCATATATGGACACTGTGAACACTGTGAACAAAGCCTCTTTCACCTAACTTCTGGCTTGAAGTTAAAATAGTTTGACAACCTATGGATCACCTACAAGGAAAGAGCCATATGCTCATCTCTCGAAACAACACTGAGTAGTAACCACGTGTCATCTAAGATCTGATTTCACTAAATTAGAAAAGCTTGACAACCAGTGCGGGACCTAGGCAGATAGTGCGATATACTCCAGTCTGTGAAACAGCACTGGTTGGAAACACTCCTCCAACTCTCATCTGATTTCACTAAGTGAAGACTTTTTGAAAACCCTTTCGGGGCCTATGCCAAAAGTGACCTATACTTCACTCTGTGAAAGAACACTGTGGTGAAACAATCTTTCAACTAACATCTGGTTTCCCTGAGTGAGAAAGACTTCTTTAAAAACCTAGGCGGGGCCTTCACAGTAAGTGCCATATACTCAAGTTTGTGAAAAAGCACCGTGGGGAAGCCATCTCTCACCTGCCATCTAGTTTCTCCAAGTTAGAAGGGTTTCAAAAACTCTGCGGGGCCTGTGACGGAACTGCCACATACTCGGCTCTGGCAAAGAACACTTTGCGGAAACCGTCGTTCAACCAACATTTTGTATCACTACGTTCGAAGTGTTTGAAAACCTATACGGGGAACGATGTGGAAAGTGGCATGCATTCGACACTGAGAGAATACTGCGGGCAAACCGTCTTTCAACGAACATCTTGTTTCGCTAGATAGTAGCATATTAAACCCTAGGCGGGGACTACGTGGAAAGGGCCAGGTAATCAACTCTGCGAGAAGACATCATGGAGAAAGAGCTTTCATCTAATATCTAGTTTCACCAAGAAGACTTTGAAAACTTATGCACGAACTACTATGGAAAGTGCCATGGACAAACAACACGGTGGGGAAAGCATGTTTCCCCTAGAATCTGCTTTCACGAGCTTAGAAACGCTTGAATACACATTCGGGACCCAGGCGGATGGTGCCATATACTCCACTCTGTGAAACAACACTGTGGTGAAACACTCTTTCAAATAACTCCAGATTTGACCTTAGTGAGAACTGCTTGAAAATCTACGCGGGGCCTACAACGTAAGCGCCGTAAACTCTACTCTGTGAAACAACATTGAAGGGAAGCCATCACCCAAAATCTGGTTTCACTAAGTCACAGATTCGTTGGAACATACATGGATGGCCTAAGTGATAGTGCCTTTTACTCAACTCTGGCAGAGACACTGTGTGTGGAAACGATCCTTCAAGGAACATCTTGCTTCAGAAGTTTCTAACTTAGTTTGGAAAACTATGCAAGGTCAATCACGATCTTGCCATATACTCAACTCTGAATGGAAAAAACCACTGTGCTGAAGCTATCTTTCAAATATCCTCAGGTTTCACTATGGTACATGTGGTTCAAACCGCTTATGGGGCCGAGACAAGTGCCTTATACCCCACTCTGGCAATCTACACTGTGGTGGAACAATCTTTCAACTAACGTCTGAATTCACTAAATGAGAACTGTTTGGAAGCGTATGCGGGGACTACACGGTAAGTGCCATTGACTCAACTCTGTGAAGCAACGCTGTGGGGACACCAGCTTGCAGCTAACATCTCACTTCACTTAGTTGGAACTCCTTGATAAACTTGCGGGGCTTTTTGGCGAAAGTGCCCTACGGTCAACTTTGTGGCGGAACCCTGTGGTGAAAAACTTTCCACTAACATCAGGTTTCACTAAGCGAGAACATTTTGAAGACAAGTGCGGCGCCTACAAGCCAAGTGCCATATTCTCAACTCTGTGAAACAACCCTGTCGCCAAACCATCGTTCCACGAACATCTCGGTTCACTAAATTGGAAACGTTTGAGAAATCTATGTGGGGAACGATCACGAGCCTCTGTATGCTCTGCCCCATGATCGTATCAAGGAAGAATCCCTGAGTTATTCTTGAGCAGCACCAACAATGTACTGCCATACATTCTCTGTCCTTCTAGGTGTCCCTAAGAGGGAAAAGATGCATGCCGTTCGTGTAAGAAGGTACCAGGCTGTTGCTGAGGTGAGCTTCCCTGTCTTGAAGAACACAAGTGCTTTCTTAGAGTCTTTCCAATCAACTTCTGTTGTCACTATGACAGTGTACATTTTAGACGATATTGTTAGTTTCCCTGGTACGGAGAGTGGTGAGTGGTTGTCTCTTGCCAACTGTAACTTTGGTCAGGGGACATTTACCACTGGCAGTGCAAAACCTGGTCAAAAACAGTGTCATCGAATCTTTTTCATCAGCAGCGATTTTTTCTGCTTGTGTGAAGAGTTTTGTAGTCGCCATCCTAAGTGGTCTTGAGAGACACATCCCCAGGAAAAACAACTTCTGACAGGCATCCTATTCATTTGCTTTTGTGGTCTTTGACTCACCCACTGTGTCCTATCTTATATCCTAAAGTCACCAAGAGAACTGAAGAGTGGGGCAAATACTGTATATCATGATCTCACCCTGATGGTGTTTTCTTTCCTAACATTCATGTGGCCGTAGGAGCACGGGAAAAAGTTATGTATCCTGGAAACTGTTGCTGAAGAATATGTTTGGGTGGTGATGTTTGTGGGGTATTCTTGTCTTCAGTCTGGAGAGCTACCCTGATTCCAGAGTCCTGGGGGGACTGGTGCTTGAGGGTGGCGGGGGAAAGACCGACGTCCCAGGTGAAAAACTATGTCCATGTTTCTACAGTATGCGAAAGATAATGTATTCCTTGTGTGCTGTGTGATTTTGTGTGCATGAGTCTTGGGATGGTTCTGTATGTGTGTGTGTGTCGCGTGATTGTGAGTGTGTATGTGTGTGTGTGTTTTCTTGAGAGACCCAGAGACAGAGAGAGAGCGTCACTCCGAAAGAGACAGACATATTGAAATACAGAGAGAGGGAGAGAGATGTGGGTTTTTCCAGGAGATATGTGCCACTGACACTGCACAATGACCAATGTCTACATTTTCAGAACGTTCTCATACTGCACACTTCAAGGAAGCCCATGCAGGTAACAAAAGCCTCCATATACTCTGACCCATGTTCATATAAAGGAAGAGTCCCTGAATTATTCTTCAGCAGCACCAACTAGGTGTTGACGTGCATTCTCTTTTCTTCTAGGTGTATAGTTGGAAGCATAGACCGTGTGGCTTTTTCAGGCTGACTTCTTTCACTGATATGTATCCAGTTAACATTTATCCATGTCTTTTTGGGGGCTTGATAGCTCAATTATTTTGTTACAGAATATTTCATTGGATGTATTGAAAGTTGGTTATCCTTTCGCCTATTGAAGGACAGTGTGGTTGCCTCTAGTATTGATCATACATAAAGCTGATATAAGCACTCCTGGGTAAGATTTTGTGTGAACACACTCTTTCAACTCAACTGGGTAAATACCGAGCGATAACATTGCTGGATGATACAGGAAGACTGTGTTTTGCTTTATAAGATTTGTTAGACGTCACCAGTGAAACCTTCTGAGGCTGGCACTTCCTTTATACATTATTTTTAAATTAATCAATTTTTTCTTTTTTGTATGTAGTTTTAATTTTTTATTATTTTGGTTCGTTAATATGCAGTGCAAAATTAGTTTCGAGGCAGAATTCAGTGATTCATCACTTACATACAACACCCAGGAATCATCACAATTTCTTTCCTTAATACCTGTCCACCCACCTCCCTCCAGCAACACTGTTCTCTATCCTTAAGATTTTCCTGTGGTTTCTCTCACTTTCTTTCTAAACCCCTGATTCCCACGTTTTCATCTGTTTTTTTCTTAAATTCCACATGTGAGTGAAATCACATATTTTTCTTTCACTGACTCAATTTCTTTGATACACATCTATTCAGATGATATATTCCTCTTGTGTGGGTTTTGGTAGTTTGTGTCTTTGAAGGAAATAGCCTCTTTAGTTTAAGCTATATCAGAGTTGTTCCAAATATTACTTCAGAATTCTTTCAATGTCCATAAGATCTGTAGCGATGACTCCTTTTTCGACTGATGCTAACATGTTTTCTCTCTTTTCTTCATGGTTAGTCAGGCTAGAGCTTTAACCATTTTACTGACAATTACAAAGAACCAGCTTTTGTCTTGCTTTTGTTTTCTCTCATAATATCCTATTTTCTATTTCAGTCTTATCTGCAATATTTTTTCCTCCTGCTTCTTTTTATATTAATTACTGTTCCTTGCTTTGTTTCCTAAGGTGGAAGCTTAAATTATTCACTTTATGTCTTTCTTGTTTTCTAACACATGGCATTCAGGACTGTAAATTTCCCCCAACCACTGATGTCCACAATTTCTCATCAAATTATATCTTCACTTCATTGAAAAAAAAACTTTTCAGTTTCTCTTGAAACTTCTTTGACCACTGTATTATTCAGAAGTGTATGATGAAATCTCCAGATATATTTGGATTTTTCCAATAATTCTCTTTGCTGTGGATTTCTAATTTAATTTCACAGAGGTGTGAGAGCATACATGGTAAGATTTCTACTCTTTTCAATTCGCGTTGGGTTTTCATGGCCCAGCGTGTGGTCTCTATTGGTGAAGGTTCCATGAGAGCTTGAGAAAAAAAGTGTGTTCTTCTTGAGAGACTCTGCTCCAGTAAACTTGACTCCCCTTAGTAACTTTTCTGTCTCTTGGGGGCCAAGGTTTGTCTTGTGTTTTTCGCTCTCATAAATTCCAGAAGAGTTGTGGATTGTTCAGTCTCTTCAGGCTTTTTCTTGTTAGGATGGAGAGAGGTGATTTCCATGCCTCTTGCCTGTGGGGCCCTCTACTTTTGTTTGAACACGCCTTCATGCTCCTTTTCTCCTTAAGGGTGTATTGAGCTCAATATATTTGGGCACATGCTGCTTCTATTCATATAATTAGCTTTCCAAAACAGCTGAGAAGAACGTGCATGGACGTGTTTATGGACCACAATGCACATTTTCTTTTAAATGTTTGCTGTTACCCCCACTTATGGTTTTACAGAAATGTCAGCCATATGCTTTCACTCAACTTTTTACCCTCTGCAGATGTAAGAACTTGGGAAAGTAGTATTTTTTTGTGTGTATGTGTGTGTTTCCTGTTTTTTTAAATATCCATTGAGTATCCAGCCTTCCACACACAACAGTAGATAGTGTGTTGAGATGAAAAGTGAAATAAGAATTATATATGTAGCTAATTGCATAATTTTTATGTAGAGGTCCAGCTTTAAAAAATAACAAGTCTCTATTAATGTTGTTTTGATGTAATGCTTGACTCAGATCTCCTGACTCTTCATCCAGAGCTCTCTTCAAAGGCTACACTATGGTCATTTAGATGACTTGGCAACAGTCTTAGCTTGAGGACTCACATTTAGAAGGAATCAACCATACAAGATGATACGGTTTCACACATTTGACAACACCAATATGTTATGTAGATGATGCGTCTTTTCCCAGGGCACATTGTTTTCATCATGTTTGATCAGATGTCTGTTTCCTGGGTCAAGCAACTGATACATTCTGGAAGCATCGTGCACAGTAATTTGGGAAATGGCCACTTACTGTGTACTCAGGCAGTCACCAATGTCATTTTTGAGAACTTTATCTGACAACTTAAAAACTGTGTCTTCTTTAAGATAAAGTGATTATTTTTAGAAAAAGCAGCTGTGTCATGGAAAAAACACTGCCCTGGGAGCTTGGACCCCAGGGTTTGAATGCAGCTCTCAGTTTTGTTAGGTTGTGAGATATCAGACAAGTTATTTCCTTTCTGATTAAACTTCCTGAGCTTTAACACCACAGGCTTTACTTGCATTAATCATCCCACCCTCATGACAACTGTTGTGCTGTACTTTCTGAGGACACTGTTCAGATGGAGAGATTGAAGCACGAAGATTATTGTGACCAAGCTCACAAACTCTTAACTGAAAAGCCAAAATGTGAGAGCAGCCCCATGCTGGTATTCTGAGCTTTTGAATTATACTCCCCACACTGACATGGTTGACTCTGAACCATGGAATCAGTAGAAACCAAACAAACTCTTTCCAAGTTCTGTGTATATTTCTGGGACTGCATGCATCTCTGTGGTCACATTGAGGACAGTGTTTGGCATAGCCATCATTGTGAAAACCACATAGAGGGTTCAAATCTGTCTGGTCAGCTCATAAAGAGACTGGGAGGGACAGTATCGAAATCCCTGGTAAATCTCTTTCAGTACTGGGTCACTTCTCAGAAGCTGGCCATAAACAGGGATTCAGAGATATGCAGGGATGCAGTGTTCTTTGATAGCTTACCTCAACCCCAGAAGTGCTCAAATGCTGGAAGCTATACACCTCAGCAAAAATGGCAAATAAGAACTCAAAGCACCTTTTTGGTTATTAACCCAAAGTGCACTATATTTTTTGCAACTCTTTTACAGAGTTGGGTTAGAGAATATAAAAAGGTACCCATGTCTCACACTGTAACGAACCCTCCCATTATTGGATGTCTGCTTTTAGCTTGGAGAGCTGCCTAACTCAAGGAATACACAGATGAGACAAAAACTGGATGGAAAAATACTATAGGATAAATTATGGTCATTTTAATTCATTTTACCTTTTGAATTTTTTGACTATCTTCTTTTTAGCGTTTTTCATTATTATCATTATTATTGTTATTATTGTTGAAGTAGAGTTGACACACAATGTTACATCAATTTCAGGCATAAAGGATAGTGATTTGACAGGCCTGTGTGTTCATTATGTACTCACAAGTGTAACTACTGTGTGCCACCATGCAGTGCCATGATGGTACCATTGACTAAAATCCCTATGCTGGACCTTTCAACACTGTGACTTATGCATTCGATAATTGGAATGCTGTTCCTCCCACTCCTCTTAATTACAGCTAGATTTCAAAGGTATAATTCCAGTATTTACTGGAATCCCATAATGGATCATCCTTATAACTGATTATTGGAAAAATACGATAGAATTATAGATTCCATAGAACAGTATAGAATGACTTGCATTGAACTGAGCTCATCAATAAACAGGTTAAAATCACATGGAAAAACCTTACAAAATAGATTGCAGCCCGTGTGGATCCACAGAGGTAGAAATGGTTTTGCATGACATCATGAAGTTAGTACCAGTTAGTGGGGCTTCACAGCAAGCAGTTTGTGTAATGGGACCCGTTTTTCGAATCGTAGAGCATAGTTTGGTTCCATTTGTAGATCTATTTCACAGTGCTTGAGGTTGATTTTAATGACAAAGCCACGACTCTGTTTATCCTTTCTTTCTTTTTTGTTTTAATTTTTTTAACGTTTATTTATTTTTGAGACAGAGAGAGACAGAGCATGAATGGGGGAGGGGCAGAGAGAGAGGGAGACACAGAATCAGAAGCAGGATCCAGGCTCTGAGCCATCATCCCAGAGCCCGATGTGGGGCTCGAACTCACGGACCGCGAGATCGTGACCTGAGCTGAAGTCGGACGCTCAACCGACTGAGCCACCCAGGCGCCCTGTTTATCCTTTCTTGTCTGCTGTTCGTCTTGGCCTCTCCTTCCATGAAGAAGGGTGGCTCAACAGCAGTCATATGCATGATTTTTAACCATCCGCATCCATCTACAGAGTTCTCTTGTCCAGGTCAAGGGAGCTCTTTGAGTGATTCATGAGATACAGTTCCAAGGGCTGGAAGCTACTCTGTGTCCTCCTAGTCATCTCCAGTTGGGTGGCAAGTTGAAGGAGGTTCCTCCTGGCAAGACAAATGAAGAGACATCTCAATGGGCAGGGAGAGATTGGGACTCCTCCTCACAGTGTGTCCATTTGTACATTTGTGTCCATTCATGCTGTCCATTTGTACACTGACTCTTTCACACTAACAAGGTTGCCTTAAGCTGGAATGTCAAAGACTGTTTCTCCTGCATTTCCTCTTCCTCCTGGTTGCTTTCCTCTCTCAGCTGTTGCTGATAACCTAGCAACAGCTAAGTCCATGCTTATGATCCAGGCAATACCAGACAGTCTTGCCCCATATCCGTACTAACACTGATTGCTGGGAAATTCTGGAGCAACACTAACAATGGACTGACAGTTACTCTGTGTCCTCCTAGGAGGAGCAAAGGAATAAGAGCAAAGGAAGAGGACAGAAGGACAAACAAAATCTGCTTCTATGGTGAGCTTCCATGTCTTTGCCTGAGATAGAAATGTTGACTTCTAGGTTTTGATTATTTTCGAGTGAATTCAGACAAAACAATGTGACAGTGTATTTTTTAGAGGTTAGGTACCATTTTCTCAGGGTAGGAAGAGGAGGTGTAAATTGTACGGCAGACTCAGAAGAAATTTTTGCTCCTTGAACAAAATATTTTGCTTATTTATTTATTTATTTATTTATTATTGGAGAGAGAGAAAGAGAGAGAGAGAGAGAGCATTGTGATTGAGGGAGAGGAGCAGAGGGAGAGAGAGATTTAAGTAGGCTTCATGCTCAGCACAGAGCTCCTGATGGAGCTCAGCTCCATCGCTTGACCCTGGAATCATGACGTGAACTGAAATCAGGAATCAGAATTTCAACCATCTGAGCCACTGAGGTAGCTCATTGAATTAAGAACTTTGGAATTACTGCTTGAATGGACTTGTGAGATTCATTCCATAGGAAAGACTCATGTCTTTTCCACTGGTGTATTCTGTGCTTGATTCAGGGGCCTTGACTTTACTGGTTCTTCCAGATCATTTGCTTTCTAATAGTCACTAAGAGAACCAATGACAAGGTACACATATTACACTCATGGTGCTAGTTTTTCTGTAACTGCAGGTGTACTCAGAGGCCACTGTAAATGGTATGTATTCTGGAATCAGTCTCTTGCTAGGAAAACTCTAGATGTTAAGGCAGGTGGTGCATTCTTGTTGTGTTCAGTCTGGAGGACCTTCTATTTCCAGGACTAAGTCATGGGTGTGCAGGGGAAAGATAAAGTTCCCTGGGAAAAAACTATATCCATATTTCCATAATACAAGGGAGTCATGTGTTCCATTAATGTGTTTTGGGGAGAGTGTTCATGAGGCTTGGCGGTGTCTTGTGTGACTTTATGCAGTGTAAATGTGAGTTGGTGTGTGTGAGAGAGACAGCACCACCCCACCCACCCCTCTACGCTCACACACACACACACACACAGAGTTGTTCCCCCAGAGGATATGTGCCACTGACGCTGCGAAATTGCAAATGTCTACCTTCTCAAAAAAACTCATATTGCACACGTCAAGTATTATTGCTGAGTGTGGCTCAGCAGTAACATTAAGTCCATGCAGGTGACCACAAGCATCCTTATGCTCTGGCCCATGTTCATATCAAGGAAAAGTCCCTGAGTTATTCTTGAGCAGCACAAACAAGGTACAGACGTGTAATCTGTGTCCTTCTAGATGTCCCTAAAAAGGAAAAGCGGAGGGCCGTTTCTGTAAAGAGGCAGCAGGCTGTTGCTGAGGTGAGCTTACCTGTCTTTCCCTGAGGAACACAAGTGCTTTCGTAGTGACTTTCCAACGAAGTTCTGTTGTAAATATGACAATGTACATTTTAGATGATAATGTTACTTTCCCCGGTGGGGAGAGTGGAGAGTGGGTGTCTCTTGCCACCTGTAACCTTGGACAGGGGTACATTTACCACTGGCAGCGCCAACCCTAATAATAGTGTCATAGCAAATATTTCTTCAGCAACAATTTTTCCTGCTTGGGAAATTTTTCCCACTTGTAGGCATCCTAAGTGGTCTTGAGAGACGCATCCCCAAGAAAAACAACTTCTGACAGGCTTCGTATTCATTTGCTTTTGTCGAAATGGGCTCATTTATTTTACCTTTTTCAATACTTAACCACTCTAATATATTGACTTTCCACGGACAAAACGTTAGTATCTCAGAAGGAAGTTCAGGCATTCCAGGAGGTGGGGAGAAGGCAGGGAGTGACTATCCGGGGCCAAACAATCTTGCCAAGCACTGAGTTGTAACAGAACAACTTTTCTTCCCCAACATCAAAAACGAATTGCTGTGTGGCAGCCCACCACCAGAGTGGGAGCTTGCCTACTCACTGAGGACAGACCAGTCGCTCCTGACTCTGACCTCTGATGTCAGTCTCTTCCTGCCCCTGAAGTGAGGTGGGCTCTTTCCAGCACCACCTGTATTGAAGTGCATTTGGGTTTTATATTCCCCACTCTATTTGACATCTAACCTGATTGCTTTGCAACGTGACACCTTTCTTTGGATTGCATTAAACACACAGGGACACACCACTCTTTGTTTTATGTCTTCGGCTGTGTAGACATTAGTAATATAACATACGGGACTAAAGTGGGAAGCCTTCCAGAGGTTGAGCTTTGAGTAATTCTGTGTGATCTCCAAACATGTAACTGATATCTGGCCCAAGTATAGAAATGTTTACATTCACGTGAAAAGCAGTCTGTCACTTGTGGCAGCTGAATTTTGTCAAATTCTACTGTCACCTGGGAGTGGTGAGTTTGAATATTTTGAAACACATTGGATTAGAAAATGCATTAACATTGAAGCCTCATGATGTCACATTCTGCTCTCATTTTTTTCATACTTTATTCTAAATATTTGAGTGGCAAACAGTTGATTTTATGATACTGCTGATGAACTCTACGCACAAAGACAAAATAAAAACAAGCGTATTTAGAATCATGAGTCAGTCACAGTAAATCATTAGGCTTTTCCTTCTCTTTTTCCTTTTTCTTTTTAGTGCTCTTTGGAATATGTTCCACACTGGAGCCTCCAGCTTTGTTTTTCTTCCCCAGGATTGCTTTGGCTATTCGGGGTCTTTTGTGATCCCACCAAATTTTGGGATTCTTTGTTGTACCTGTGAGAAAGATGCAGGTGGTATTTGGATAAGGATTGCATTGTGTAGATTGCTTTGGGTAACATAGACTTTGTAACAATATTTGTAGTTGCAAACCATGAATATGGAATGTTTTCTCATTTCTTTGTATCATCTTCCATTTCCTTCTTAAGTTTTCAGAGTGCATATCTTAAACTTCTTTGGTCAGGCTGATTTCTAAGTTTCTTACAAAGTATCTTTGGTGCAATTGCCAATGGGATCTATTCGTTGATTTCTTTTCCTGGGTGGGTGGAGGATGGGATAGAGGGGGGATGGGTATTGAGGTGGGCACTTGTTATGATGAGTACCGGATGTGGTCTGTAAGTGACGAATCACTGAATTCTAATCCTGAAACGAATATTGCACAGTAGGCTAACTAATGAGAATTAAATACACATTTGGCATAAAACAGGGAAAACCATGAGCAGATGATTTGATCTTGCTGTTTTTACACCTCCATTTGGACCCTGCTTTCCTGACGCAGACATTTTATCTTGGAGAACTGAGCTCCTGCACACAAATCATTTTATTTTGGTGCTGTGCTTAATGAACATGGAAATCAGACGTAGACGAACATAGGATGTCTTGGGATAAAGAGTTTCCGGGGAAAAATCATAAAACACTTCAATTTCTTGATCAACTTAAAAAGGTATAGCTCAACATACAAGTTCTAGTTTATCTGAATTTATTTTATAGCGAATGAATTCTTTTCAGGACCAATTAATTCTTCTGTAAATGACGGGATGTTCTCGCCACACCACCATGCATTCAGCCTAGATTCTGCTTTGTTAAATTTTAAAAAGGGAAATGCTATACTCACATGTTAGAGCGGGGACATCAATGATGTGTGATCTCCCATGGTAGGCAAGCCATAGTCAGTTATAGGGTAGCGACTTCCGGGGTTCATTTATATGCAGAAGAAACACATCTGTATTCTTTGTGCCACTGTGACTTTGATATCTACTACAGGTGCCCAAATCTCACCTCTACCAAAGCAAGAAATTTACCATTAGAGCACTGTGTGACTTTGGAAAGGATCTATGTCCTTCTGAAGGACAGATCTCTGTAGGCCCAGCAGCAGAGGCAGGTGTGGAAGGAAACTGTATGATTCTGAGGTAGAATGCTTCTGCCTGGTTGATATGGATGCCTTCCTTCTCTTCTGGGCACAGTAGGTGGCAGAGGGGTGGGATGGTTACTCAAGACCCACTTTTGAGCCGAGCCTTTGCTGCATTGCCATGCTTCTGAAAGCAGGGAGCACACTCATGCGCTGTTGGGCCTGAGTGATGTCCTGCGTGCCAGGTGGTGGACACAGACCTGATCTTTCCTCAGTGGCTCCAAACATTTGCCTGTTCTATGCAGGTTTTAAGGCCTGTCTAAAGCAAACAGGTACACTTAGTGTACAGGTGTGGCTGAACACTCCCCATCTGACACCCTAGGCAGTGTTGATGGAGCCTGATATCACATTCTCTGGAGAACTGACCTGTGTGGTTCTCTATCCAAGCTCTCATTCTACCGTGGGGTGACTGTTCTGATCGAGAGACTAGGACTGGCACAGATCACAGGAGGCGGGAAGAGTCCACAGGATAAGGCTGGCCTCTGCCTTTTTAAGCCACGGTTCAAATCCCTCCTATCAGGTTTTCTGTAGAAATGAGAGAGTTTAATATGCTGGGAGGAATCATGGCCACTTGTTCTCCATGTGGAGAACAAGTTACTTGTTACCCTCCAGTCCCCGCATGTACACTGGCACACATACACTCGTGGTGTGTTCATGAAAAAGGAGACTCTGGAGAAGTGACAAGAGGGTTCGAGCGAGCCCTGCCATGGGGCAGCAGCATCCATTTTCCTACCTGCATGCTCAAATGCCCAAACCTGTGCAGGGAATTGCTGAAATTGGTAGGTTTCTGCTGGACACAGGGTCATCCTTGGCCCAGACTTCAGAGGAAAGGACTAGGGTACTCTGTGGGTACCTGGAATTATGATGAGCTAACTTCCTTGAATCTGTGAGGAAGATGACACAATGGAGGTTTCCGAAGAGAATGATTTGATTGTCATAGGATTAGAGCATCCATTGGAAAAGTTAAAGTGGCCTAGAAGATTCCTTCCAACATGCTGTAATTTGGTGAGACAAATTGCCAGACACGTACCTGGTCCACTCCAATTTAATTTTTTGTTCTAGGAATAAGTATACAGGTGACATTATCACATGTTCAATTATCACATATGTTCACATATTCAATACAAACACATAGTTTTCCAAAAGCTCTAATGCATTCCTTTTACAAGACCTGTGTGCTACGTTTTCCTTTTGGAAGAAGTTTCCTTTGAAGTACAAGTCTCTATTTTAAATGGCCTGTTGCTGTTTTCCACCATCCCTGCTGACCCATGGACCCCCCCACCCCCCACCCCTTTCACTTCTGTCTTTCTCATTGAACATCATCTCCACATGGCACCGGTCATGTTTTCATGGTCACAAATAAAGATATAGTGCTGGGCACAGAACAAGGATGGGTGGTGGTTAAAGGAATTCATACAAAATGAACCTGTATTTGAGGTGGGTCAAGAGCGTCACAAGTGCAGGCCCAGGATGGCAGGCACGGAGCATTTCCCACTGACCTTCCATTGCAAAGCCTCCTGTATCTATCTGTAAATTATTGTCATCCTGATTTGTCTTCAATTCCTGCCAATTACTCCTAAATATTTCTGCATGCAAGGTAGCAGGAGGAGGCCACATGTGTATGTTATAATTATATATGGAATTTATAGATATTTTATATAATTATATAATTAATAGATAATATAATTATTATATAAAAATATATTATATATTCTATTATATATGGAAATCCTATGTATATATAATCCATATAATTATATATATATATATATATATAATTCCACTATCTATCTACCTATCTATATTCTTTATCCATTCATTGATTGATGGACACTTGGGCTGCTTCCATATCTTCGCTATTGCAACTCATGCTATAAGTGTATCCTTTTGAATCAGTGTTCTTTCATTCCTTGGGTAAATACCCAGTAGTGCTACTGCTGGATCATAAGGTTGTTGTATTTTTAAATTTTAGAGGAGCTTCCATATTGTTTTCCACTGTGGCACCACCACTTTGCATTCCCAAGAAGTTTGTTTTCTCCACATCCTTGCCAACACCGATTGCTTCTTTTGTTGTTGAATTTTGCCATTCTGACAGGTGTGAGGTAGTAGCTCACTTTGGTTTTGATGTGCATTTCCCTGATGATAAATAAGCATTTCTCATGTGCCTGTTGGCCATCTGCATACGTTTTTTTGGAGAAAGGTCTGCTCATGTCTTTGGCCCAGGTTGTAATTGGTGGGGCTTGTGTTATATATCACTTCTTTATCTACTTTGGATATTAGCCATTTATTAGATATGTCCTTTGCAAATATCTTCTGCCATTCCGTAAGTTGTTTTTTCGTGTTGTTGACTGTTTCCCTCACTGTGCAGAATCTTTTTATTTGATAAAAATCCCAAGAGTTTGTTTTTACTTTAGTTTCTCTTGCCTCAGGAGACAGATCTTTGAAAGAAGTTGCTGTGGCTGATGTCAAAGAAGTTACTACCTGTGTTCTGTCCTAGGATTTCTATGGTTTCAGGTCTCACTTTTAGGATTTTCATCCATTTTGTCTTTATTTATGTGCATGGTGTAAGGAAGTGGTTCACTTTCATTCTTTTGCTTGATGCTCTCCCCTTTCCCCAACACCTTCTTTGAAGAGACATTGGATATTCTTTCCTGCTTAGGTGAAGACTAATCGAATATATATTTCTGTGTGTGTGTGTGTGTGTGTGTGTGTGTGCATCTCGGTGTTTTCTATTCTGTTCTATCTTTTAAAACTCATGTAATTAAATTGAAGTTGAATAACATACAGTGTAGTATTGGTTTCAGGAGGAAAACCCAGTGATTCATCACTTACATGTAACACTGGAGCTCATCCCAACAAATGCCCTCCTTTAATGCCCATCACCCATTTAGCCTATCCCCCCACCCAACACCCTTTCCGCAACCCTCAGTTTGTTCTCCGTATTTAAGAGTCTCTAATGGTTTGCCTGCCTCTGTATTTTTATCTTCTATTTTCCTTCCCTTCCCCTGTGTTCCTCTGTTGTGTTTTCTTAAATTCCACATGAGTAAATTCATATATTTGTCTTTCTCTGACTGACATATTTCACTTCACATAATACACTCTAATTCCATCCACATTGTTGCAAATGGCAAGATTTCATTCTTTACCATCACTCAGAAGTATTCCACTGTGTGTGTGTGTGTGTGTCTGTGTGTGTGGTGTATACCACAGCTTCTTTATCCACTCATCAGTCAATGACATTTGGGCTCTTTCCATACTTTGGTTATTGTTACTAGGGCTGTTATAAATTTGGGGTGCATGTGCCCCTTTGAAGCAGCACTCCTGTATCCTTTGGAGAAATACCTAGTAGTGCAATTGCTTGGCCATAGGGTAGTTCTATTTTTAATTTTTTGAGGACCCTCCATACTGTTCTCTAGAGTGGCTGCACCAGTTTGCATTCCCACCAACAGTGTTAAAGGGTTCCCCTTAATGTTTTTATTTATTTTTGGGGGGGGAGGGGCAGAGAACGAGGGAGACACAGAATCCAAAGCAGGCTCCAGGTTCTGAGCTGTCAACACAGAGTCTGACACAGGGCTCAGACCCAAAACTGCAAGATCGCGACCTGCGCCAAAGTTGGACGCTTAAGGGTCCTAGTCACCCACGTGCAAGGGTTCGCCTCTCACCGCATCCCCGCCAAATCTGTTGTTGCCTGTGTTGTTAATTTTAGCCCTTCTGACAGGTGGGAGTTGGTATCTCATTGTGGTTTGCTTTGTATTTCCCTGATGAGTGATGTTGAGTATCTTTTCATGTGTCTGCTAGCCATGTGGATGTCAGAAGACATCCTTCTCTTCTCTTGATCTGTGTGTGTCTATTTTTGTGCCTGTGATACAACTTGAAGTCTGGAATTGCCATGCATCCTGCTTTGCTTTTCTCTTTCAGGAGTGCTTTGGCTCTTTGTGGTCTCATGGTTCCATAGACATTTTATGATTGTTCTAGTTCTGTGGAAAATGATAGGGACTACATTAAATGAATAGATTGCCCTGGGGACAATAGACATTCCAAACATACTTCTTTTTCTGATCCATGAGCTCAAATGTCTTTCTATCTTTGTGCAATCTTGGAGCACCTAGGTGGCTCAGTTAAGCGTCCAACTTCGGCTCAGGTCATGAGCTCACCGTTCGTGGGTTCGAGCCCGGTGATGGGATCTGTGCTGAGAGCTCAGGGCCTGGAGCCTGCTTCAGACTCTGTGTCTCCCTCTGTCTCTGCTCCTCCCCCCTCACACTCTGTCTCTGTCTCAAAGATAAAGATTAAAAAAATTAAAAAAAAAATCTTTGTGCCATCTTGAATTTCTTTCATCAGTGTTTTCTAATTTTCAGGGTATGGTCTTTCTTCTGTTTGGTTCTTCATTCTTGACATGTCATTCTTCTGAGTGCAACTGTAAATGAGATTGTTTTCTTAACGTCTCTTTCTGTGGCTTCATTGTTAGTCTTTGGAAATGCAACAAATTTCTGTATATTGATTTTGGATCCCGAGACTTCACTGAATTCACCTATCGATCCTAGCTATTTTTATTGTGGAGTCTTAGGGTTTTGTATATATATTATCCTGTCGATAGTGAGAGATTTCCTTCTTCCACACTGATTTGGATTTCTTTTGTCTGCTTTGTCTACGTTGTCTGCTTTGGCTACATCTTTCAGTCCTATGTTGAGTGAAAGTGGTGAGAGTGGACATCCTTGTGTTGTTCCTGCCTTACGGGAAAAGCCGTCAGTATTTTCTTATGAAGGATGATGTCAGCTATGTTTTTCATAGATGGCCTTTGTTATGTTGAGTTATGCTCCCTCTACACCTACTTTGCTGAAGGGTTTGTTTCTTTGTTTTTGTTTTTTTTTTTTTTTTTTTATCATGAATGGATTGTGTATATTGCCAAATGCATTTTCTGCATCTATTGAAATGATCTTATGGTTCTTAACCTTTCTCTTATTGATGTAATGTATCACAATGATTGGCTTGAGAATATTGGACCACATTTGTGACCCAGGAATAAATCCCAGTTGATCATGGTCATTGATATTTTAATGCACTGTTGAATGATGTTTGCTATTCTTGTATTGAGAATTTTTGCATGTATGTCCATCAGGGCTATTGGCCTGTGCTTCTCTTTTGTAGTGGTGTCTTTTCCTGGTTTTGGTATCAGGGTAAGGCCGGCCTCATAGAATGAATTCAGTTTTCCTTCTTTTTCTATTTTTGGGGATAGGTTAAGAAGAATAGGCATGAAGTCTTCTTTAAGGGTTTGGTAGAATCTGCCTGTGAAGCTATCTTATCCTGGATATTGCTTGTTGGAACTTTGTCATTACCGACTTCATTTCCGTACTGATACAGGGTATCCGTCTGTCCAATTTTCTATTTCCTCCTGTTTCGATGTTGGTCGTTTAATTTTTTCTAGGAATTTAATCATTTCTTCTAGGTTGGCAATTTGCTGGCATGTATTTTTTCATAATATTCCCTTATGAGATTGTATTTCTGTGGTGTTGGTTGCTATTTCTCCTTTCTCATTTGTGGTTTTATGTATTTTAGTGTTTTGGGTTTTTTTTTTTTTTTCTGTGATGTCTGGCAAGAGGTTTATCAACTTTATTGGTTTTTCTCAAAGAACCAGCTTCTCCTTTCATTGATCTTTTCTGTTTTCATTTTCTCTCTCTTCTTTCTTTGTTTTTCTTTCTTTCTTTCTTTCTCTTTCGTTTCTATCTCATTTATATCTGCTCCAAACTTCATGATTTCCTTCTTTCTGCAGGTTCTAGGTTTGATGGTTGTTCTTTATCTAGCTTCTTTGGATGCAAGATTAGGTTGCTTACTTGAGATTCCTCTTGCACCTTGAGGTAAACCTGTATTGCTGGAACGCCCATCTCAGAATTGGTTTTGCTACACCCAGCAGTTTGGGATCATTATGTTTTCATTCTAACATTTTTCATTGCACTTTAAAAAGCTTTAAATTCAAGCTAGTTAACATGTAGTAAAATAATGATGTCAAGAATATAATGTAGTGATTCATCACCTATGTATAATTCCCAGGGCTCATCCCAACTAGTGTCTCCCTTTATGCCTATCACCCATTTAGCACACCCCCCACCCAAACCCCACCACCAACCCTCAGTTTGTTCTCAGTGTTTAAGAGTATGGCTTGTCTCCCTCTCTGTTTTTATCTTATTTTTGCTTCCCTCCCGCTCATTTCATCCGTTATGTTTCTTAATTCCACATGAGTGAAAGCATGCGATATTTGTCTCTCTCTCTCAATGACTTTATTTCACTTAGCATAATACATTCAAGTTCCATCCACATTGTTGCAAATGGCAAGATTGCATTCTTTTTCATCGCTGAGGATGAAAATCCTCCATTGTACATATATACCGCATCTTCTTTATCCATTCGTCAGTCGGTGGATATTCAGGCTCTTTCCATATGTTGGCTATTGTCAATAATGCTGCTATAAACTTTGGGGTGCATGTGCTCCTTCAAATCACCATTCCTATATCCTTTGGATTAAGTACTTCTAGTGCAATCACTGAGTCATGAGGTAGTTCCAGTTTTAATTTTTTGCTGAACCTCCATCCTGTTTTCCAGAGTAGCTGTGCCAGTATGCATTCCTACAAGCGGTAACAAAAGGATTCCTCTTTCTCTGCATCCTTGCTAATATCTGTGCTTGCCCAAGTTGTTAATTTTAGCCATTCTGACAGGGTGGTATGTCACTGTGGTTTGGGTTTGCATTTCCCTGATGATGAGTGATGTAAAGCGTCTTTTCCTGTGTCTGTTACCATGTGAAACTCTTCTTTGGAAAAGTCTGTATGTGTGTCTTTGGCCCACTTCTTCACCGGATTATTTGCTCTGGGGGTGCTCTTTATAGATTTAGATCTTTCCATGAAGTTTTAAACTTTCTTCTCCTCCTCCTCCTTCACCTCCTTCTCCTCCCCTTCCCACTCCCCTCCTTTTTCTTTTCTCCTCCTCCTCCTCCTTCTTCTGTCTTCTTTTTTCCTTCTTTTCTTCTTTCCGTCTTCTTCCTTTATTCTTCTTTTCCTTCTCCTCCTCGCTCTCCTCTTCCTCTTCCACCTCCTCCTTGTCCTCCTCCTCCTTTCTTTTTCTTCTTCCTCTTCTTCATTTCCTGGCTGACACATTCGTTATTTAGTAGTATGGCATTTAACCTCCATGTATCTATGGTCTTTGCAGATGTTTTGTTATGGTTGACTTTCATAGTGCTGTTGTCAGAGAAGGTGCATGGAATGATTTCAGTGTTTTTGTATTTGTGGAGATCCATTTTGTGACGTAACATGGGATATGTTCTGAGAATGTCTGATATATATGCACTTGTAAAGAATGTGTATTCTGCTGTTTTAGGATGGAATGATCTCAATATATCTGTTAAGTCCATCTGGGCCACTAGGTCACTTAAAGCCATGTTTCCTTATTTTCTGTTTAGATGCCATGTCCATTGTTGTCAGTGGGGTGTTAAAGTCACCTACTTGTATTGTATTGCTATGAATTAGTTCCTTCTTTCATTATTAAGTGTTTAATGTCTTTGGGAGGGGTCCTAAGTTGGATCAATATATATTTACAAGTGTTGTATCTTCTTGTTGATTCTATTATGATATAGTGTCCTTTCTGTCTGTTGTTACAGTTTTGGTTTTAAGGTGTGTTTTGACTGATATAAGATGGCTACTCCAGCCTTCTTTTGACAACCCTTTGCATGACAAATCCTACTCCATCCTCTCACTTTCAATCTGCAGGTGTCTTCAGGTCTAAAATGGGTCTCCTGTAGGCAGCATGTGGGTGGGTCTTGTCTTTTAATCCATTCTGCCTCCCTATGGTTTTAATGGGATCATTTAGCCCATTGACATTCAGAGTAATTATTGATGGATACCATTTTATTACTTGTTTTGTGATTGTTTTGGAAGATTTTCTCTGATCTTTTTCTTGACATTCTCTCTTTCATGTTCTCCTGATTTTCTTTAGTGATATGTTTGGATTCCTTTATCTTAATTCTTTGTGTCTTTATTAGTGGGTTTTGATATTTGGTAACCTTTCGGTTTGTATGTAGCCTCTATTATATGTAGCTGTCTACATTAAGTTAGCCATAATTTGACGGAACCCCTTGTTTTCTCCTTTCCTCCACACGTTTGAGGTATATGATGTTTTATATCCTTTTCTGTGAGTTCCTTGACTGGCTTATGTACAGAAAAAGTCATTTAACTGCGTTTTCTACCTCTATGCTGACACTTTTCATCTGCCCATTCCACTGAAAGAGTTCCTTTTAATATTTCTTGAAGGTCTGGTTGAGTTATCATGAACTGTTTAGTTTTTTGGCAGTCTGAGAAACTCTCCTTATATTCTGAAAGATCCCCATGCTGGAAGGAGTATTCTTGACTGCAGAACCTGACCCTTAAGGCTGACCCTCACACTAACAAATTCTCTCAACTGAGCCCTCCAAGTAGGCCTTTACCATTTTCCATGCACTAACCCTAAGCCAAACCATGGCTCTGACCTTAATAGGGCTTGAATGGTAGTTCTGAGGAAATTATTTGCGACACATGACTGATGCCAGGTGACTCAGCCAGGGACAAGAAAGCTAGTGGTGCCATTTGCAATGACCAAGATGCAGCCTCAGAGAAGGATTCTGAACAAAATTCTACCCTGGACCACACAATCAGCCTAAGCCAAAGCCTGTCACAAATCCTGAGTTTTGCCCTCAACTCAGCGCTCTGTGGGGGTTCTGCACTGCAGGTGAATGGACCATTACCATCTGCCATGCCCTACACCTAACCCTAAATATGACTCTGTTCCTACCAAGGCCTGGATCCCAGGTCTGACCAAACAAGGAATTTGGGAAACATGACTAACCCAAGATAATTCAGACAGGAATGGAGAAGGACGTTCTGCTCTTTGTAATGACCAGGACGGAGCTCAAATATAGGATTGTGGACCAACACCTAAGACTCACCCACACCATCACCCTAGCACTGAATACTGTCCATAAGCCTGAGCCTCACCCTAACATTTATCCTCCTCTCAGACCTTTAGGGAGGTCCTATGTTTGAGGAAGACACCGACTTGGGATCCATGACCACTGCAAGATTATTCAGCCAGGAACACAGAAGGAATCCATGCCCCTGGCCATGACTGGGACGGGGCAAAAGAGTATGATTCAGACTGAAAATCTAACCGGACTGCACACCATCAGCCCAGCCCCTGCACCTTAGGCTGCACCTAGGCTGATCCTCATCCTATCCCTCATCCTCAAATGACCTCTACAGTGAGGGAAATGTGCCTTGCTGGCGGCTAGGGCCCTATAGTCTCCTGGGCCTTAACACTAACCTTTCCCATGGATGTGGTCCTCCCAAGCCCACATTTCAAGTCTCGGGAAACAATGGGTTTGGGTTTGGGACACAAGACTCACTGAAGTGGACGCAGCCAGGGACACAGTGGCAAACTGTGCTATCGGGCATGAGGATGGAGCTAGAAAGTATGATTTTGTGTGAAAACCTGACGCTAAGCCACACGATACACCTAGCTCATGAGGCCAAAAACTAAGCCTCACCTTTACCCTTTGTGTTGCCATCACCTGAGCTCTCTGTGAGGGGCTAGGCACTGCTGGTGGATAGGCCTCTGCTATCTTCTGGCTCCCAACCCAAACCCTAGCCTTAGCTCCATCTCGACCCAAGAGCGAATCACAAGATGAAGGAAACAATGGATTTGGGACAAATGACTGACTCAAGGGGCTCAACCAGAGACACAAGAAGAAATGATGCTGGGTGCAAAGATCAGACCTGAAGCAGAACTTGAGGCTGACCCTCACACTGATACTTAACATCAACCAAGAGATAAGCCTTGACCATTTTCCTCATCCTAACCATAACACTAGCCACAGCTCTGACCCTACATGGGCCTGAACACTAGGTCTGAGGAAACAATGGATGTGGAACACACGACTGACCCAAGTTGCTTGGCCAAGTCCATAAGAGAAAATGGTGCCATTTGCAAAGACCATGATGGAGCCAGAGTGTATGATGCTGGGTAGAAACTATCCCGTATCCTAGACCACCCAATCGGCCTAGCCCTTTACCCCAAACCAAACCCTTGATGGACACCCGGACACTCGGGCTCAACTGAGCACTCTGTGTAGGTCTTTGCACTGCCAGCGGATAGGTCCTTATAGATTGTCCACAGCCTAACCCTAATCCTAGCCATTGTTCTGGGCCTACTTAGGCCTGAGTGCTGGTTCCAAGGACACAACTGAATTATGATACATGAATGATAAAAGATAACTTGGTTAGGAACAAACAAGGATACAGAGCCATTTGCAAGGACTGGCATGTAGCCTTGAGAGCAGGATTCTGAGCAAAATCCTAACTCTAGACCACACAATCAGCCGAGCCCTTAAACTGAGACCAAAGCCTGTCGCAATTTGTCACTTTAGCCCTCAACCCAGCCCTCCAGGGAGGGTTCTGCACTGCCAATGAATTGACCCCTACAAACTGCCAGGCCCTAACCCTAACCCTAGTCATGACTATCCCCACCCAATCCGGATCTCAGGTCTGACCAAACAAGGAATTTGGCACACAAGACTGATGCAAGATTCCTCAGTCAGGAATAGAAAAGGCAGTTGTGTGGTTTGCAACAACTGAGATAGAGCTGGAGCGAAGGATTGTGGGCAAATACCCAACCCTAACCTTCACCATCACCTTAGAGGCCTAGGAACACAGTCCATAAGCCTCACCCTCACCTAACACTCAGCCCTTCGGGGAGTGCTCTGCAGTACCAGCAAAGAGGTCGCTAACATCTCCCGGTCCATAATACTAATAGTTGAAAACTAGTTTCTCTCTGGGTGTCATTCAGCGTGAGTGTCTCAGAGAAATATCCTTTCCTTTAAGTTGGGGAATCTGGCCAAGTCCTTAGGTCTCTGGCATAGGTTGGGACACAGGACCCCTCATTTGCCTTTCAGAAGTGTGCTGACAATGGGAGGCATAGGGGCCTTGAAGGTGCCCAGCAGAGTGTCCATGTGTAGGCAATGCTAGGGTTTGGCAGGGAGCTGGTCTTCCTTCTGGTTGAAGGAGAAACCACGGTAGACATTTCATTCCCAGCTTTGTCCTCCTCTCCTCTGTAATGTAGAAGAAACCTAGCCTCCTTCTAGCCCTTCCCATCCATTTTCTGTTTCCTTAACTAGGTCATGGGTCACAACCAGGTGGAACTTGTCTGTCAGCCACATAACCAACACCGGGGTTTGTGATGAAATGCCACTCTGGTCTTGTGCCATGGGAGAGCCATCAGTTCCTTTATGCCAAAGAAGAATGAGCCTCGTGTCCATGAGCGCCTGTTGCTTGGCCCAAGTCATCTCTGTGATGGGTAGCCAGCTTGCCTCCCTCCCCTGGCTTATTGAAATGTCTTCATCCTCTTAGGCAGATGGATCAAGCATGCACAGTAGACGGCAGGACAATTCAGCCCAAAAAAGCCCTTATAAGGAATACTGCACCTTGACTTGGTTACAATACCCCAAGCACCAATGGGACCCCTAACCTGCTACCCTTGAGTCACTGCTCCTTCTCTGCCTGACGGGGAGGGCATACAAAGGAGCCAAGGTCCAGAGCCTTCCTTCTCTTTCTGAAAGAAAAGTGTAGGCCTCATGCTAACTGAGCACCCAGGTGTAGGCAATGGATGTTTCCCTTTGCCTCGGCCCATGGGTGTTTCTTACTATAGTTAGCTTCTCAGGAGATTGTGCTAAGTGGGTCCTCAGCTTCCTCCTGCTCTCCTTTGTAATGAGGAACTCTGGCCCTCTATTTATTTCCATCCTTTTGCTATTTTCTTCAAACTAGCATCTTGCTGGAGTCCATTCAGAGTCAATATCTCAGAGAAACATCCTCCCTTCTAAACTGGGGCCTCTGGCTGAGTCCTGGTGACTCTGGCATAGATTGGCAATAGGACCTCTCATAACTTCCTATTACAACTCCATTCTTAACGACAGGCCTAGGGCATATGAAGGTGCCAAATTGGATATGGATAGATATGGGTAGGTAGTCCCAGAGGTTTGGAGAGGGACTGGCCTTACATATAGAGCAAGGAGAAATGCAGGTAGATAAACGGAGCTAGCATAACTCATTCCCATTAGTAATGTAGAGACTTGGCCTCCCTTGTAACCATTCCCACCAATTTGCTACTTTCTAAGTCCTGAGTCACATTCAGAAATGTGTCACTCACTTCACACAATCAAAACCCAAAGATTGGTGCTAAACTCCCATTGTGAGAGCAACCAGTAACTTCAAATAAAATAAAGGATGGCCTTGTTGTCCCTGAGTGCTTGGTGCTTGGCCACGTCTGTTTAAATGCAGTAAGGGCATGTCTGCCCTCTTTCTGTGCCAAACATGATTCCCATATGCACACTATTCTTCAGACCTGGTCAGCACAGAAAAAGCCCTTTGAGGAGTGACTGTATCAGGTCCAGGTCCCAAACACTTGATCCCCAGCTGGGAGCAGGAGATCCTTGCCTCTACTTCAATGTTGCATTTATTTCCTGATAGGAAAGACAGGGAAAAATCACCAAATACAGCTTCTCATATTTCTTAACAAAAATACAGAACTCCTGCAGATTTCCACTCTCATGTATAGCCAATGGAGGTTTCCTTTTCCACCAGCTCTCAGGTGTTTCTTACTCTTCAGCCAGCCTGCCAGGAGATAGGAGAGGCACTGAATTCTATATCTCACTCTCTTCTGTAATGAAGACCTTTGATCTTCCAGGTGCCTATGTGATTTTATTGCTCTTTTCTCAAACTAGGTTCTTCCTGGGAGCCATTCAGAGCAAGAGCCTTAGAACAATGTCCTCTGTTTAAATTAAAACATTCCAGGATCCCCTGGAGCTGTGCCAGGTACAACCCAGGTCCAAATATTGGTCTTGAGTTCCCAGTCAGTTCCTCAGCCAATTGATGGCTCTCAGTGTCTTGTATGCCAGAGGAAAGCAGGCCTCTGTGTCCCTGGGGGCTTGGTGCCTAGTCAGCAAACAGCCAACCCCCAAGCTCACAGCTACGAGGAGTATTCTCCTTTGGGATATCCGATGCTGATGGCTGAGCACGGGACAGAGTGGGAACCCGATGCCCATCCCTGGGTGCCTGTTGAGTGTGTGTCAGCTCCATGGCTCCTAAGGGTGAATCAAGAGGCAGTCAGAAACACAGGAAAGCAGAGGAGATGGTTGCAGTCAGGACCAAAAGGCATTTGATATTTCCATCCAAGGGGATAGAATGCGATCAGTGTGGAATGGAGAGGTTTATCTTCATTTTCCCAAGACATAGCAAGGGAGCCAGCTCTCAGCCTGTAAATCTGCCTGAACCTCCCCACACACAGCTCTTGGCGGGACTCCTTCTGATGCCTTAGGGCTCTGGATGTCCATGTAGTCCTGAAGTCACAAGGCCAGGGACTCCGGCTCCACCTGTCACACGACCGTGTGGGACTGGTCCCCATTGGACATCTGCAGCCAGATGTATAGTACTCTAAAAGACTGAGTTTTTATGGACCCCAGGACGAACCTTGATGGATGATAAAGCAATTTTGTGAAGCTGGATAAACCGAGGGCCAGTGTTCTTCGTGTTTAGAAGAACCTGACTAGCGCAATGTATTCACAATCTGGCTAGCACAGGAATCAAAAGAATTTGGGGGGGGGGGTCTTTGGCCACAGGAGTGTTCCAAAGGATTCCCGTTGGAGCCCTGTGAGCCAGAGGACCACATTCCCCCCCCCCCCGAGAAATAGAGCAGAACTTTGCATTCTGGTGGGTTTCAGCCCATAGTATTGGTAGAGAGGGTCAGCAGTGGCTCTGTGATATGAAGAATGTGCTTCCATGTGATGATCAAGATGTTGGAATGAACCTTGATGCACTATTTACTCAAAAGGCTTTTTGTGCGCTGATCATGTGGAGCATGGTGTGTTTTCACAGACTGTGTACTTCTGGATGAGGGTAGCTCCATCCATTCGGGGTGGGGGTCAACATGGCTCCCATTCCTATGATACTGTTGCCTGCCCAGCACCAGGGGAGCAAAGACATGGAGGGGTAGCTCTCCTCTGGGACATCGAGCTCTGAGAGCCCTGCATCGGGTCAGGGATGGCTTGGAAACTCACCTACCAACCAGGGATCTCACTTGGTGTATGAGGACAGACACAGTGCGTCACACTGTACTTGTAGGCACCTAACGCTAGGCCATTTCCTGGTGCTTTTACACAAGAGTTTAAGAACAGTTCTGTTCAAGTACACCTTTAGCCCCTTTCTCTCTCTTCTTCTTCTGGAATTCCTATGATACAGATAGTGTTCAGTTTGATTGCATCTCTTCCTTCTGTAATTCTCCCCTCATGCTTCTGGATTTTTTTTATCTCTTTTTCTCAGCTTCCTCTCTTTCTATAATTTTATCTTCTAATGGACCTAATCTCTCCTCTGCCTCCTCAATCCGTGTTATGGCTGCCTCCATTTTATTTCGCACCTCATTTATAGC
Organism: Panthera pardus; assembly: GCF_024362965.1. Classification (NCBI taxonomy): domain Eukaryota; kingdom Metazoa; phylum Chordata; class Mammalia; order Carnivora; family Felidae; genus Panthera; species Panthera pardus. The sequence continues at coordinate 130,320 of NW_026526857.1, forward strand.
ATTTTTTTAGTTCCTCATGACTATTTCTTAGTCCCTCGATCTCTGTAGCAATAGATTCTCTGCTGTTCTCTATGCTTTTTTTCAAGCCCTGCGATTAATATTATGACCATTATTCTAAATTCTTGTTCCATTATATTGCTTAAATTGTTTTTGATCAGTTCATTAGCTGTCATTAGCTACTTCCTGGAGTTTTTTTGAGGAGAATTCTTCCGTTTTGTCCTTTTGGGTAGTCCCTGCGGTGGCTCCAAACTGCAGGGCACTTCCTCTGTGCTGCTGGGAGTTACATGTTGGTGGGCGGGGATGCAGTCAGACCCGACATCTGTCCCCAGCCCACCGCTGGGGCCACAGTCAGACTGTGTGTACTTTACCTTCCCCTCTCCCAGGGGCAGGACTCACTGTGGAGTGGTGTGGCCCCTGTCTGGGCTACTTGCACACTGCCAGGCTTGTGGTGTTCCTTCCATGGGACCTGACGTATTTGCCGGGATGGATCGGCAAAGTGCACAGGGGCAGGATGGGCAAGCTTAGCTCGCTTTGACAGACACATAGACCAATGGAATAGAGACTCCAGAATTGGACCCACAAACGTATGGCCAACTAATCTTTGACAAGGCAGGAGAGAATATCCAGTGGAAAAAAGACCGTCTCTTTAACAAATGGTGCTGGGAGAACTGGACAGCCACATGCAGAAGAAAGAAACTGGACCACTTTCTTACACCATTCACAAAAATAAACTCCAAATGGATAAAAGACCTGCCTGTGAGACAGGATACCATCAAAACCCTAGAGGAGAAAGCAGGAAAAAAAACCTCTCTGACCTCAGCCACAGCAATTTCTTACTTGACACCTCTCCAAAGGCAAGGAAATTAAAAAGCAAAAGAAAGGGAATTTTAATTGAACTATTGGGACCTCATGAAGATCAAAAGCTCCTGCACTGCCAAGGAAACAATCAACAAAACTAAAAGGCAACCGACGGAATGGGAAAAGATATTCGCAAATGACATATCAGACAAAGGGGTAGTATCCAAAATCTATAAAGAACTCACCAAACTCCACCCCCGAAGAACAAATAATTCAGTGAAGAATTGGGCAGAAAACATGAATAGACACTTCTCTAAAGAAGGCATCCAGATGGCCAACAGGCACATGAGAAGTTGCTCAACGTGACTCCTCTTCAGGCAAATTCAAATCAAAGCCACACTCAGATACCACCTCACGCCAGTCAGCATGGCTAAAGTGAAAAAATCAGGAGACTCTAGATGCTGGTGAGGATGTGGAGAAACGGGAACCCTCTTACACTGTTTGTAGGAATGCAAACTGGAGCAACCACTCTGGAAAACAGTATGGAGGTTCCTCAAAAAATTAAAAATAGATCTACCCTATGACCCAGCAATAGCACTGCTAAGCATTTACCCGAGGGATACAAGAGTGCTGATGCATAGGGGCACTTGTACCCCAATGTTTATAGCAACACTTTCAACAATAGCCAAATTATAGAAGGAGCCTAAAAGTCTGTCACCTGATGAATGGATAAAGAATTCGTGGTTTTTATACACAATGGAGTACTACTTGACAAAGAGAAAGAATGAATTATGGCTTTTGTAGCAATGCGGATGGAACTAGAGAGGGTTATGTTAAGTGAAATAAGTCATACAAAGACAGATACCATATGTTTTCACTCTTATGTGGATCCCGAGAAAACAGAAGACCACGGGGGAGCGGAAGGAAAAAAAGGTTAAAGAGGCAGGGAGCCAAAGCATAAGAGACCCTTAAAAACTGAGAACAAACAGGGTTGATGGCGGTGGGAGGGTGGGGAGGGTGGGTGATGGGCATTGAGGAGGGCACCTGTTGGGATGAGCATTGGGTGTTGTATGGAAAAAATTTGACAATAAGTTTCATATATAAAAAGAAGAGTACTTCTGACTACATATCCCCAAGGAGCTAGTTCTAAAACCGTCTTGTAGCAAAGGGTAATTTCAGCAGGAAAGCACAAGTGTCTACACAGAGGGGTGGTGAGGAAAGTGTTACTCCATATGTCTACGAAGGACAAGAATGTCACTTGAAGCACAGTAATGCTTTGGGCACTTAAGCACAGGGCCTTTCCCTATGGCTAATATAGAATGTTCAAGTTTGTATTTAAATTCCAGTTAGTTAACATACCGCGTATTAATAGTTTCAGCTGTAGAATTCAGCTGCTCCACCCTTCCACACAACACCCGGTGCACATCACATAGTGTACTCTTTAATTCCCATGTCCTGTATAGTCCCACTGCCCCCGCACATTTCTCCTCTGGTATCTATCAGTTTGTTCTCTATAGTTAAGAGTAAATATCTTGTGTTGCTGCTCTCTTTGTTCCACCATGATTACTTATTTCTTTTGTTTCTTACATTCCACATAGGAGTGAAATCATACAAGCCTTTCTCTGACTCATTTCACTTATACTATTCTCGAGCTCCATCCAAATCATTGCAAAGGAAAATGTCATCCTCTTTCATGGCTGCATAATATTCCATTGTGTGTATATATGTGTGTTTTATATATATATATATATATCACATCTCCATCCATTTCTCAGTCAATGGACATTTGAGCCCTTTCCGTAACTATTTTTCATTGTGCTGCTAAAAACACTGGGGTGCCTATATTCCTTTGAATTCTCATGTTTTGTATCCTTTGGGTAAAAACATAGTGCAATTGCTGGATCATAGGGTAACTCTAAGTGTGAAAGGGTAATTTTTAAAATTTATTTATTTGAAAGGGAGAGAGGGAGAGGTGGGAGAGGAGCAGAGAGAGACAGAGAGAGACTCCCAAGCGAACTCCATTTTGCCAGTGCAGAACCCAACGAGGGCTCAGTCCCATGACTGTGAGATCATGACTGGAGTGGATATCAAGAGTCAGTCGCCTGACTGTGCTACCCAGGTGCCCCAGGGCAGCCTTATTCTTAACATTTGATTGATGAAACCTTGTGCTGTTTTTCAGAGTGGCTGCAACTGTTGGCATTCCCACCCACAGTGTCAGAGGGTTTCCTTTTCTGACCATCCTTGACAACACCAATTGTTTCCTGTTTTGTGAGATTTAGCCCTTCTGACAGATGTGTGATGATAATCTCACTGTAGTATTGATGTGTATTTCCCTGATGAGTGATGTTGAGCCTCTTTTCATGTGTCTTTGGAACAAGGGTCACCTTGTGTGTTCTCCTGTGTGCCCCTCTCCCTCTCCCTCTTTCCTCAATGAGGGCTTCCACTCCTCTGCAGCAATGCTGATATATTTCTCCCCAAGCCCCCTCTCTGCACTTCCTACTGTCTTTGATGTGGCTTCTCTCCCTCTATCTGTGAACTTTGCTTTCTGGGGTATTTAGAATGATTGGCAAGTGATCTAGCTATGATTGGCTAGTTCAAAGGCTGAGACTACACGGCTGCCATGCTAGCTCTCTCAGCACACACTAATAAAGAATGTTTCAACCAACTGCTTTGAGATGTATGTGAAAGGCTACACGAAAGACCCTTGGGCAGTGTCGTTTCAGGCAGTAAACCACAAGGCGTGGGTGGCGGCTGGTGGGTGTGTTCAGGGGGTACATATGTGGTGTGTGTGGAGTGGCTGTGATCCTGTTCTGTATAGATGGCACATATGTTGTATATGTGGTTTGTGTCTGCCTATGGCATTTGTGTGGTGGGCGTGGTGTGTGTATGGTGTGTTGGTGGTTTATAGCTGTGTGGTGTAAGTGAGGTCTATGTGTTGTGATTGTACTATATATGTCATGCGTGTATACTCCATGTACAATGTGTGTTCGTGCGTGAGGTTTGTATGGCGTGTGTTTTGCATGTGGTGCCTGTGCAGTTTTGTGGTGTGGCATAGGGGTGGAGTTGGTGTGGTGGTAAGTGTGGTGTGTATGGTGTGCGTGGTTTTTGTGTGTCATATATGTATGGGTTCTCATGGTGTGTGTGTTGTAGATGTGGTGTCTGTGTAGTATGTGTTGTGTGGGATATACGTTCGGCGTGTGTGTGGTGTATATATGGAGTGTGTTTGTGTGGTATAGGTGTGTAGGGTGTGTATACGTGTGTGTGTGGTATGTGTATTGTGTGTAGGAAACAGTAGGTGGAAGATATCTGTGTGATGCGTATGTGGTGTGTATGGGGTGAATGGGTGAGGTGTTTCTGTGGCATTCGTGTGTCATGCGAGATGCTTGTACTGTGTAGGAGTAGTGGAGCCGGGTGGTAGATGTGTCACATTTGTGTCTATATGGGCAGTGTGCGTGATGTCTGTGTAAGTTATGTGTAGAGGAGGTGGCATCTGTCTTCTGTATATGTGGAGTAGGTTCGGTGTGTGTGGTGTGTATGTGGAGTGTGTTTGTGTGGTATACGAGAGGTGGTTTGTTTGGAAATTGTGTGCTGTATACGTGTTGAGTGTGGTAATAAGGTGAGAGGGTTATAACTGGGTGTGTGGGGCATGTGTGATCTGTGTTGGATATGCTTGTGGTATATGCATGGTGTGTGGTGTATATGTGGTGTGTGTAATACATGTGTGTGTACATGGTGTATGTGTGATGTAGGTGCGTATGTAGTATTAATGTGGCCAATGCGGTGTGCAAGGTGTGTGGTATGTGCAGGGTGTGCGAGTCTGTGCGTTGTAAGTGTCTTGGTAACAAACTGTGGTCGTGTGTGGTGTATTTTTCATAAATATTTTGTATTTGTGTGTTGTGTGTTCGTGTATGGTGGTAGGTGTGATACAGGTGTGGTGTTTGTGTGTAATATGTTGTACTGTGTGGTTGCATATTAGTTGCAAGATGGTTTCCCGAAAGTGCAGTTTGACCGAGTTATGTGGCACTCTCTGCATAGTTTCCGCATAAGTTTTCAGACACTGCTGAGTGAAACGAGATGTTAGCTAGGAGATGGTTTACCCACAATGTTCTTTCCCAGAGTTGTTTATACGGCACTTACCTTTGTAGGCCCCGCATAGGTTTCAAACAGTTCTCAGTGAAACAAGATATCAGTTGAAAGACTATGTCAGTACAGTGTTCTTTCACATAATTGAGTATATGGCACTTTCTGCATAGGCACCGCATAGGTTTTCAAACGCTTCTAACTTAGTGAAACCAGATATTAGCTGCAAGAGGGTTTCTCGACAGTGCTTTCAAAGAGTCGAAGTATATGTCACCTTCCTCATCGTTCCCAACAAAATTCCTGGTGAAACAAGATGTTAGTTGAAAGGTGGTTTCCCAAAGTGCTGCTTGATAGAGTTGAGTATATGGCCCTTTCTGCATAGGCCCCACGTAAGGTTTTCAGACAGTTATCAGCGAAACAAATTGTTGGTTGAAAGATGGTTTCTCCACTGTATTCTTTCAGAGTATCGAATACATGTCACTTTCCACATCGTTCCCCACATAGGCTTTCATACGCTTCTAACTTAGTTATACAAGATGTTGGTTGAAAGATATGTTCCCCAAAGTGCAGTTTGACAAAGTTGAGTATATGGCACTTTCCACATAGGCCCCGCATGGGTTTCCAAACACTTCTGACTTAGTGAAATAAGATTTTGGTTGAAAGATGGTTTCTCCATAGGATTTTTTAACAGTCACCTTCCGCATCATTCCCCGCAAAGGTTTTCAAATGATACAAGATGTTAGTTGAAAGACGGTTTCTGCAAAGAGCGGTTTGACAGAGTTGAGTATGTGGCACTTTCGGTAAAGGCCCTGCATAGTTTTTCAAACAGTTCTAACTTAGTGAAATGAAATGTTATAGTTGAAAGATGGTTTCCCCACAGTGTTATTTCATAAGGTTGAGCATATATATGGCACTTTCCGCATAGTTCCCGCATAGGGTGTCAGACACTTCTAATGTAGAGAAACGAGATGTTAGTTGAAAGAACATTTCCCCACACTGTCGTTTCACAGAGTATGTGGTACTTACTTTGTATGCCCTGCATGGGTTTTCAGAGTTCTCAACGAAGTCGATGCGAATTGAAAGAATTTTTCACCACAGCGTTGCCCCACAGAGTGGAGTATATGGGATTTTACGTTTTGGCCCCATAAGGGGTCACAAACACATCCATGATTGTGAAAGCAGACGCTTCTTGAAAGATTCTTTAAACACAGTAGTTTTTCACTAAAGTGAATGGCACTGTCCGGCTAGGCCCGGCATGTGTATTCAAACACTTCTAACTTAGTGAAACTACATGTTTCACTGAAGTGAGTGTATGGCACTTTCCGTCTAGGCCCCGCGTTAGGTTTTCAAGTTTCCAAGTTAGTTGAACCCGACGTTAGATGAAAACGTTGGTTTCCCCCAAGCGCTGTTTGACAGAGCTGGGTATGTGGCACTTGTGTTCCAACACTACTCCCTTAAGTTATACAAGAGTTTAGTTGGAAGATGGTTTCTCTACAGGATTCTTTCACTGTGGCTGGTATATGTCACTTTCCACATCTTTGCCCACGTTGGTTTTCAAACACTTCTAACGTAGTGCAGTTTGACAGAGTTGAGTATACGGCACTTTCCACATAGGCACTAAATCTTTTATAACTTAAAGATTTAGTTGGAAAATGTTTTCCCTGCAGTGTTGGGTCACAGAGTTCAGTACCTGGCACTTTCTGCATAGAGCCTGTGTACTTTTCAAACACTTTTAGTGAAACCAGATGTTAGTCGAAAGATCATTTCACCACAACGTTGTTTCACACAGCTGAGTACATGGCACTTAGCGGTTAGGCTTCTCTTAGGTTTTCAAACACTTCTGAGAGCGTCCAGATAGTAGTTGAAAGACTACTGTGACCGTTTCCCCACAGTGTTGTTTCACAGAGTTGAGTGTACGGCAATATCCGCATAAGCCCCGCCTGTGTTTTCAAACACTTGTAACTGAGTGAAACCAGATGTCAGGAGATTGTCTCCCGACAATGCTGTTTCACAGAGGTGAGTATGCGGCACCATGGTTTTCAAACACCTCTTAGTAAAGCAAGAGATTGTTCGGAAGATGGAGTCCCCACAGTGTTCTAGCACAGTGTTGACTGTATGGTACTTTCCGCATAGGTCCCTCATAGTTTTCAAACATTTTACCTTAGTGAAACCAGATATTAGTTGAAAGATCGTTTCACCACACCTTTGTTTCACAAAGTTAGTTGAGTGTGTGGCACTTAGCGCTCAGGTTTCTCTTAGGTTTTCAAACACTTCTAATGTAGGTAGTTGAAAGACGGCTTCCCCACAGGGTGGTTTCACAGAGGTGAGAATATGGCACTATCCTCATAGACCCAGCATGGCTTTTCAAACACTTGTAACTTGGTAAGTCCAGATGTTAGTTGAAGGACAGTTTCCCCACCATGTTGTTTCACAGAGTTGAGTATGTGACACTTATCTTCATCGCCCTAACCACACAGGTTTGCAACCACTTCTAACCTAGTGAAACCAGGTGTTAGGAGAAAGAAGGTTTTTCCCCCACTGTCTTGTTTCACAGAGCTGAGTATATGGCACTTTTGGTGTAGGCCCCGTATCGTTTTCAAACACACCTAACTTAGTGAACTAAGATGTTAGTTGAAGGACGGTGTCCCCAAAGTGTTGGTTGACACATTTGAGTGTAAGGTACTTTCCGTGTAGGTTCCGCATACGTATTCAAATACGTCTAAAAGTGATGCCGGATGTTATTTGAAAGATGGGTTCACCACACTGGTGTTTTACAGAGTGGAGCGGAGGGCACTTTCTGGGTAGAACCGAATAAGTTTTCAAACACATCTAACTAACTGAAACGAGAGGTTAGCTGACACATGGATTCCCAACAATGTTGTTTCACAGACTTGACTGGCCCTTTCGATGCAGGCCTTGCATGGGTTTTCAAACACACTCTGACTTTGTGAAACAAGGTGTTAGTTGGACAGTAGTTTCATCACACTGATATTCACACTTTTGCGTTTATGGCTCTTCAGGGTTAGGCCTCTCATAGGATTTCAAACACTTCTATCCTACAAAAACCAGATGGTAGTTGAAAGATGATTTCCCCCACTGGGTTGTTTCACAGAGTTGAGTGTATGCCACTATTCCCATAGGCCCCCGCATGTGTTTTCAAACACTTGAAACTTAGTGAAACCAGATATTAGTTGAAAGATCGTTTCACCACACTGATATTCACAGTCTTGAGGCTGTGGCCCTTCAGGGTTAGGCCTCTCATAGGATTTCAACACTTTTAACTCAAGGAAACCAGATGGTAGTTGAAGGACAGTTTCCTCACAGTGTTTTTTCACAGAGTTGAGTACATGGCCCTTTGGGGGTCAGCCCTGCATAGTGTTCAAACACCTTTAGGGAAACAGGATGTTAGTTGGAAGGTGGTTTCTCCACAGTATTCCCTCCCAATGTCGAGTATATGTCAATTTCCCCATGGTTCCCCGCATAAGTTTTCAAGCGATTCTACGTTAGTGATGCAAAATGTTAGCTTCAAAGATGGTTTCCGCAATGTGCAGGTTGACAGAGTTGAGTATATTATATGGCACTTGCCGCCTGGGCCCCGCATGGTTTTTCAAATGCTTCCAACTTAGGGAAATGAGATGTTGGTTGAAAGACCGTTTCACCACACTTGTTTCACAGAGTCGAGTATGCAGCACTTTCTGCAGAAGGCCCAATAAGTTTTCCAACACTTCTAACAGTGAGACAAGATGTTAGTTCAAAGATGGATTCCCCACGGTGTTGTTGGACAGAGTCCAGCATATGGCACCTTCTGCATAGGCCCCGCGTTGGTTTTCCAACAACTCTAACTGAAAGGTGATTTTGGTTGAAAGATCGTTTCCCCACAATGTTATTTCCCAGAGCTGAGTGTGCAGCACTTTCGGCGTAGGCCCCTCATTGGTTTTTAAATAATTGCAACCTAGGGAAACTTGATGTTAAGTGAAGGATAGTTGCCCTAAAGAGCTGCTTGATAAAGTTGAGTATATGGAACTCTGCACCTGGGCTCCGCAAAGGTTTTCAAACACTTCTAACAGGGAAATGAGATGTTAGTTCAAAGATGTCTTCCCCACAGTGCTTCACAGAACTGAGTACATGGCACTTTCCGCATATGCGGAAAACTTGGGTTTTCAAACACTTCTAACTTCGTGAAACCTTATGTTAGTTGAAAGATGGTTTCTCCACCCTGTTGTTTCACAGAGTTGAGTAGATGGCAACCCCTTCATAGTTCCCCGCGTGGCTTTTCAAGCACTTCTAAGTGAAACAAGATGTTAGTTGAAAGATGGATTCCCCGAAGTGTTGTCTGACAGAGTTGATTATATGGCACGATCTGCATAGGCCCTGCATTGGTTATCACATACTTCTAACGTAGAGTTAGTTTGAGTTGAGTTGAGAGAGTTGAGTACATGGTACTTTCCATGTGGACCCCGCATGGGTTTTCTAACAATTCTCATTTATTGAAACCAGATATTTGCTGAAAGATTGGTTTCACCACAGTCTTTTCTCACAGAGTCGAGTATATGCATTTCCGCATAAGCCCCGCATAGGTATTCAAACACTTCTCGTTTACTGAAATAAGATGTTAGTTGACGGGTGGGTTCCCCACAGTGTTTCATACACTTCAGAATATGGCACTTTCGGTTTAGTCCCCACGTGGGTTTTCAACTAAATCTATCCTAGTGTAACAGGATGTTGGTTGATAGAAGGCATCACCACACTGGTGTTTCACAGGCAGTTTCAGTGTGGGCCCCACGAGCGTTTTCAAACACTTCCAACTTCGTTGAACCAGGTGTCATTTTGAAAATTGGTTTGTCTGCAGTGATGTTTCGCAAAGTGAGTAAAGGCCGCTTTCGTTATACTTCTATGTCTAGGATCTCAACGCTTCTAACTTTGTGAACATGTTAGTTGAAAGATGTTTCAGCACAGTGATTTGGCACAATGTTGGGCATGTGGCGCTTTCCGTAAGTACGCCATTTTTCAACACGCATCTTGTTCCACTGAGAAGTGTTTGAAAACCTATGAGGGAAACTATGAGGAAATGGCATATACTCGACACTGACTTTCAACTCACATACACATCTTCACCAAGATGAAAGTGTTTGAAAATCTATGCAGAGCTTATGCTGAACATGCCATACATCAACTCTGGGAAACAACAGTTTACTGACAGTTTACCATCATTCAGCTAACCTCTCGTTTCACAATGTTGAGAGTTTGAAAACCCACGCGGGACCTACAGGGAAAGTGGCGTATACTCAACTCTATGAAACAACACTGTGGGGGGAATGATCTTTCACCCACCATCTGGTTTCACTAAGAGTTGTTTCAAAAGCAAGTCGGGGACTATGCAGAAAGTGCCTTATACTCAAATCGGTGAAACAACAGTGTGGGGAACGATCTTTCAACAAACCTTCGGTTTCACCAACTTAGAAGTGGTGGGAAACTTACGCGGAGAACTCCGAGAGACGTGCCATACACTCAACTCAGTGAAACCACGCTGTGGTGACAACGTCTTTCAACTACCATCTGATTCCACTAATTTAGAAATGTTTGAAAACCCATGCGGGCAACTATGCGGAAAGTGCCATTACTCAACTCTGTGAAACAACATTGTGGGATAACCATCTCTCAATTAGCAGCTTGTTTCCCTAAGTTAGAAGAGTTTCAAACCTATGCTTGGGGACGATGAGGAAAGCGACAAGGACTCGGCTCAGTTAAAAAGTACTGTGGAGAAACCATCTTGCAACTAACATAAGGTTTCACTCTGTTAGAAGTGTTTGAAAACCTATGCGAGGCCTATGCATAAAGTGTCATATATCCAACTCGGGCAAACAACACTGTGGGGCAACCATCTTTCAACCATCATCTTGTTTCACCACGTTAAAAGTGTCTAAAAACTCACGCAGGGGCACTTTTGTGCTCACTTTTGTGCCCGGTGAAAGAGTTGTCTGATGGAAACATCTATCAACTACCATCTGGTTTCTGTAACTTAGTGTGTTTGAAAACCGCAGCGGGGCCCACATCAAGTGTGCCATATACACGACTGTATGAAGCATTGTGGGGAAACCATCTTTCAGCTAACAGCTCGTTTCACTACGGGACAAGTGTTTGAAAACCCATGCAGGGCCTAGGTGGAAGAAGCCATATACTCAACTCTGAAACAACACTGTGAGGTAACCATCTTACAATTAACACCTTGTTTCCCCAAGGGAGAAGAGTCTGGAAACATGCACACGTCCTACACGGAAACAGCCATATACTCATACTCATAAACACTGTGGGGGAAACCATCTTTCAAGTGTCGCCTTGTTTCATTAAGTTACAGGAGTTTGAAGACCCATGTGGGGCCTAAGGGAAAAGTGCTTTATACCTAACTTTGCAAAACAAGACTGAAAGAAAACATCTTTCAACTATTATCTCTTTGTCACAAAGTTAGAGGTCTTTGAAAACCCATGCCTGGCCGATGCAGATGGCTCTATATAGTCTGTGAAACAACCCTTTGTGAAACCTCTTTCAACTAACATCTTGTTTCACTAAGTTACAGTGTTGTAAAACCCATGCAGGGTTTATGCGGAAATTGCCATAAACGTAACTGTGAAAAAACAATGTGGTGAAAGCTTCTTTAACTACCATCTCATTTCACAAAGTTACAAGTGTTTGAAAACCTATGCAAGGCCTAGCAGGGAAAAGTGCCATAAACTCAACTCAGTGAAACACTTGGGAAAACAATCTTTCATTTAACATCTGGTTTCACCAAATTACAAGTGTTCGAAAATACACACGGGGCCTATAGGGATTGTGCCTTACACTCAACTCTGTGAAACGACCCTCTGGGGAAACCGTCGTTCCACTACCCCCGGCTGTCACTAAGCTAAAAGTGTTTGAAAACGTACGAGGGGCCTATGCACGAAGTGCCACATACCTAACTCTGTGAAACATTACAGTGGTGAAACCATCTCTCAACTACCCTCAGGCTTCACTAAGTTAGAAGTGTTTGAAATCCCAGGCGGGGCTTATATGAGAAAGTGCCATATACTCAACCCAGTGAAATAACACTTGGGGAAAACAATCTTTCACTCAACATCTGGTATCACTAAATTGCAAGTGTTGGAAAACGCCTGTGGGGCCTTGGTGGATAGTGCCATACACTCAACTCTGTGAAAAAACACGGTGGCAAAACCAATTTTTGTTACACGAAGTCAGATTTGTTTGAAAACCCATGCGGGACTACACCAAAACTGACACGTACTCAACCATGTGAAGCAACAGTGTGGTGATTCCATCTTTAAACAAATGTCTGGTTTCACTAAGGTAGCACTGTTTGAAAACACTTGTAGGGGCTACAAGGAAATTGGCGTATATTCAACTCCGTGTAACAAACACACACTATGGGGAAACAGTCTTTCAACTAACCTCTTGTTTCACTAAGGTAGAATTTTGAAAACACTTGCGGGGCTTATGCATTGACATTTTATTCAACTCTCAAAAAACACTTTGCAGAAACCATCTTTCAACTAACAACTCATTTCACTCTGTTAGAAGGGTTGGAAAACCTACGCGCGGCCTATAAGGAAAGGGCCATTTACTCAACTCTGTCAAACGACACTCTGGTGACACCAACTTTCAAAAACCATCTAGTTTCATTAAGTTAGTAGTGTTGGAAACCCATACAGGGCTTCCACGGAGCGTGACATATACTCAGCTCTATGAAACACTGTGGGGAAACAATCTTCCAAGTAACCTCTTCTTTCACTAAGTTAGAAGTGTTTGAAACCCTTTGTGGGTCTTATGCACAAAGTTCCATAACCTCAACTCTGCCAAGCAGGCAGCCTTTTGGGGATACCGTCTTTCAACTTACATCTTGTTTTACCAAATTACAATTGTTCAAAAATCTTTGTGGGGAATGATGGAAGAAAGTGACCATATACTTGACTGGAAAAAATTCTCTTGAGAAACCATCTTTCAACTCATATCTGGTTTCATTAATTTAGAATGAATTAATGAAATTCTAATTTAATTAATGAAATTAATTAAAACCCTATATGGGGCTTATGGAGAAAGTGCCATATCCTCACCTCTGTCAAGCAACCCTGTGGTGAAACTATCTTTCAACTAACATATGGTTACACTAAGGTAAAAGTTTTTGAAAATATTTGCGAGAAATTATGAAGAAGTGCCATATACTCAGTTGTGTTTGACAATACTGTGGAGGAACCATCTTTCAAATAACTTCTTGTTTCACGAAGTTAGACGTCTTCCAAAACCTATGCGGAAAACATAGGGGAATGGCACAGACACAGCACTGTGAAATAACATTGTGGGGGAGCCTTCTTTCAACTAATCTCTTGTTTCACTAAGCGACTAGTGTCTGAAAACCTACGCGGGCAACTCTGACGCAAGTGCCATACACTCTGTGAAAACAGACTGTGGACAAACTGTCTTTCAACATCTTTCTTGAAGTAGGAAGTGACTGAAATTCTAGGCCTGAACGTATAATGACATTGCCACACACTCACCTCCTTGAAGCAACACCATGGAGAAACCATCTTTCAGCTAACGTCTGGTTTCTTATTGAGGGGTGTGTGAAATCTTTTATAGGGAACCGAAATGACTTATACTTAATTCTGGAAAAACACTATCGCGAAACCTTCTTTCAGCCAAATTTTGCTTTCACTGTTTCCACATGTGGAAAACTAACAACTTTCACGACGTTAGAAGTGTTCAAAAATCTAGGCCTAAATATATAATGACAGCGACATCCTCTGAACTCCTTGAAATTAAACAATGGAGAATCCTGTTTCAACTAAAGTCTGGTTTCAAATGAAGAGGTGTTGGAAACCCTTTATAGAGAACTATAAGGATCTTATACTTAATTCTGAAAAAAAAATCTATCCAGAAACGGTCTTTCAACCAGCTTCTCGTCTCACGTCTAAACGTGTTGAAAAACCTATCCTGAGAAATTATAGAGTGCCTTATAATCAACACTGTGAGGTCACCTTCTGGAAGAACCATCTTTCAACTAATCCTTTGTTTCCTTCAGAAGTGCTTGATATCCTATGAGGACAGTGACATGTACTCGACTCTGTGAAAACAGAGTGGAGAAATGACCTTTAAATAACATCTCGGTTCACTAACTTAGAAGTGTTTGAAAATCTAGGCCTCAATGTCAAATGAGAGTGCTATAGGCTCCACTCCTCGAATTAAAATCTTGTCGAGAACCCTTTGTCTTTCAACTAACGTCCTGCTTCAAAGTTAGAAGTGTTTGAAAACTTTTACAGGGAACTCTGGGGAAAGGGTCACAATCTTAACTCTGTGAAAAAAACACAACTAACTTCTTGTTTCACTGGGTCGGACTAGTTGGAGACTCGATGCAGGGAACTATAAGGAAACTGCCATATACTCAACATTGGGAGAAAACAGCGTGGGGGAAACCACCTGTTTCACTAGGTTAGGTGTTTGATAACGTACACTGGGAACTCTTAAGAAAGGGCCAAATACACAACTCTGAGAAAACACAAAAGTTTCAAACCAACTTCTTCCTTCAGTGGGTGAGAAGTCTTTGAGTCTCTGTGGGGGAAGTATGAGGAGAGTGCCATGAACTTCACTCTGTGAAACAACACTGTGCAGAAAGCACTTTGCAGATAAGTTCTTGTGTCCGAAACTGCATTTTTTAAATCAAACCGACGTAATATAAGGAAATTGCCATATCCGCACTCTGAGAAACACTGGGGAGAAGCCATCTTTCAACTAACATCACGTTTCAGTAAGTTAAACGCTAAGAAACTAACACCAGGGAACAGGGCTTTCAACTCTTGTTGACCCCACTTAGCTAGTCATGTTTGACGACCTGTGCGTGGAATTACAAGAAAGTCCGTATACTCAGTTCTGTTTGATAATACTGTGGAGACGGCATCTGTCAAATAACTTCTTATTTCACGACCTTAAAAGTCTTTCAAAACCTATGCAGAAAATATAGGGGAATTAATGTCACTGACCCCACTTCCGTGAAATAATATTGTGGGGGGAAACACTTCAACTAATTCCTTGTTGCACTAAGCAAAAATGGTCTGAAAACCTATGCTGGCAACTAGGGGGAAAGTGTAGATTCTCCACTCTGTGAAAACGCCGTGAAGAAACGACCGAAGACAAGTGCCATAGATTCAACAGTGTAAAGAAATCATTTTTACACTAACACCGTGTTTCATTGAGTTAGAAATGTTTGAAAACCTATGCGGGGAACATTGAGGAAAGTTCATTTACTCAACTCTATGAAAAAAAAAAAAAAAACCACTGTGGACATACCAACTCTCAACTAACGTCGTTTTTCACGGAGTTGGAAGCGACTAAAAATCTAGGGCTAAACGTATAATGACAGCGCCATACACTGAACTCCTTGAAGGAAAACCATCTTTCAAAAAAAGTCTGGGTTCAAATTGAGTGGTGTTTGAAACCCTTTACAGGGAACTATAAGGAACGGACCTCGTGCTTAATTCGGAAAACCCACTATGGCGAAAGGTTCTTGCAACCAACTTCTTTCACGAAGTTAGATGTGTTGGCAAAACTATCCCGGCAACTATATAAAGTGCCATCTACTCAACTCAATGAAAGACCATGGTGGAAGGGACCATCCTTCAACTAATTCCTTGTTTCACTAAGAAGTGTCTGAAAACCTAGGCGGGGAACTATGAAGACAGTGACCTAACCTCAACTCTGAAAAAACGCGGCGGGGAAGCCACCTTTCAACTAACTTCTTGTTTTGCTGAGTTACAAGTCTTTGTGATGTAAGCGGCAAACTCTGAGGCAAGGGCCATATACTCAACTCTGTTTTACACACAACATTGTGCCGAAACCATTTTTAAACTAACATCGTGTTTCATTGAGAAGTGTTTGAAAACCTAAGCGGGGAACATTAGGAAAAGTTTCCTGTACTCAACTAGGGAGGCGAGGGGGCGGGGGAACCCTTTGGAAAAAGCCATTTGTCAATTAACTTCTTGTTCTAGTGAACAAGTGTGAAGTGTTAGAAAAACTATGCGGGAAATGATATAGAAAGGGTCATAGACTCAACTCTGTGAAAGAACTCGGTTGGGAAGGCTTCTTTCACCGAATATCTTCTTTCACGAAGTTAGGAAAGTTTGAAAATTAGGCCTAGATGTATAATGTGAGTTGCTATATGCTCAACTCTGAAACTAAACCGTCTTTCAGCTAACGCTTTGTTTCAGAGTTAGAAGTTTCTCAAAACCTTTACAGGGATCTATAAGGAAAGGACAATATACTGAACTCTGAAAAAACACTGTGGAGAAAGCATCTTTCAACTAACCTCTTCTTTCCCCAGCTGAGAAATGTTTGAAATCTAGGCCTGAAGGTATAATGACATTTACCATACTCTCAGCTCCATGGAAAAAACGTCTTTCGATTAACATCTTGTTTCACTACCTTAGAAGTGTTTGAAAACCTATGTGAGGAACTCTAAGAAGAAAGTGCCATATCCTCAACCCTGTGAAACAATGTTGAGAAACTGCCTCTCAACTAACATACCAAACTATTATCTTGTTTCACATACACCGCACTATACCCAATATTTAGCCAACACTCACCAAGGTCTTCTCACCAAGCACACTCCACACACACACACACATACCTCTTAACACACCACAAACACCCCACTTCAACCTCCCACAGTGCCTAGGAAACACATAAAAACCAAACATATCACACACAGACAAAACCCACCACAATATACCGCAAGTACCACACACATTCAAACCTCCTATGTACAACACTTTTATACTGCTTAAAACTCGGACGGGACACACACTTCATTTGTAAACGACACACACAGTTTCCATGTAACATACCCAATCCACTACAACACACGTTCAGAATATCCATCACACAGTCCAAATACCTCACAAACATCACACTACCTATGCAGCACACGTATTCCACAAACACACTTCACTTATACCATGCACAAAAATTCACACCCCACACATACACCAGAGACATGCTGCTTATAAACCACATGCGCACGCCCTTTCCATACACCACACACGTAGCAAACACAACACCTCAATGCTCCGCATATAGCCTGCTACATTTCTTCTGCCCCTACCTGCCAATGGGATGGCAGGAAAGACATCAAAAGCCAGGGCTTTCCCTCTCTATTTGAGGGAAGAATAGAGGCCTCGTGATGACAGTGCTTTGGGTGTGGCCTGGACCGAGGTCCCTTTACCAAAGGCCATGGCTGTTTCTAACTCTTGAGACAGTCAACTTGCTTAAAGATTGTATCAGTCACTTCACTCTCAACAGTCTCCCATTCATTCCCATCTCTGATGAAGACCTCTAGCACGCCAGTTATCATTTTGAACCCCTTTGATCTACTTCCAAATGAGTTTCTCCCTGGGCTGCATTCCAAGTGAGTCTCTCAGAGGAACAGCCTCTGCTTTCAAGTGGAGTGTGGTGAAGTCCTTGGGAGTGTGCAATGGGTTTTGTAAGAGGACCCCCCCCCCCCGTTCATCTGGCTTCAGAAGTATATGGACATCAAGAGGCCTGACTCATTGAAGATGCCCATTGGCGAATGTTGGTATGAATCCTGAGCCAGAGGTTGCAAGAGAGAGCTGGCCTCTTTTGTGGGCTGAGAGGAAATGAAGCGAGGCGTCTCCTTTCAAGAATAATCCAGTTCCCATTTGGAATGTCGAGCTTTGGTCCACCTCCTAGTCATTTTCTTCCTATGGCTGTCCTTCGAAATAAACTTTTGCTCACATATAGGGGCCACAGAACTGTCCTTCACTCAGCTGGCACCCTGGGGTAAGCCACAAACTCCCACTCTGGCCCTGTGCCCAGTGAGGGCTTTTTGACTCTGCTATACCAAAGGAACAACGGCCTCTGACTGGATGGTGCTTGGCCTGCTCTGGTAGACAAGGTGAAGGGGAGCTGTCTGGCTTCGCTCACCGGCTTGATTGAGTGGGTTTCATTTTGAGCAGCAGCCAGTTTACACATGGGCAGTATGAACCACGTGTGGGTCAGCATGAGAAGAGCCCCTTCCAGAATAAGGAATAAAGTCCTCGTTCCGGACACCTGAGCAAGAGCCAGCAGCACCCAATAGCCACATCTCAAACACTGCTGCCTCCAACAACTGAATGACAGAGATCCTGGAAGGGACAGACAAAGCTAGCAATCTCTAGCTCCTGAAGAAAGACTACAGGCGTCTTGATGGCAAGGTTCTTGTGTGTGGTCTTTCAGAGGGCTCCCTTTGCCTAAGCTGAGAGGCATCTCTTATTCCTGATACAACCAGGTTCCAGGTTGATGGGAGACTGTCAGTCATTTCAGTCTCAACGTTCTCCAAATGTCAGCTCCGATGAAGAACAGAGGCACCCTGGGTCTCCATGGACACAACTTGGCTCTCTGAGAAGAAAATAAGGTTCTATTTACATCCAGTGTCTGAGAGACATACTGTCCTCCTTCAAGATGGAGTCTGCCAGTGTCCACATTATGGTGATGTAGGATTTGCTTGGGCCCCTCTCAATGTGCTATCAGAAATGTGTGGCCAACCAAAACCCTAGGGTATTTGAAGGTGCTCAGGGACAATGCTTGTGGGGAGGCTAATCCACCAGTTAGGGGCCGATCACACCTCCTTTGTGAGATGAGAGAAAGAGAAGGCCGATACCTATTTCCTAGATTTCCACCAAGGCCCTTTGTTAATGCAGGACCATGATTGACCTCATAGGGATTCTGATCCCACTGCTGCTTTTCTAACTTGTTCTCACATCACACACCAAGACCAAGGGGCTCTCCCTACCAAACAACGTCCAAGGATGGGAGTTGAGTTTCCAGGCCTTTCCTGAGTCAATACAGAGCTCTCAGAGTGGGGTACCTGACAGGACAGCTAGCACGCATGTCCCTGAGCCCTCGGTGCATAGCAGGCCTCAGTATCATGGGAATGGGTAGCCACATGAACCCGTGACCTTACTTGACTGAGATACCCTCATTTGGAAGAAAAGGCAGACTGTGAATGTGCAGCTTGCTTCAGGCACTGACCAGCACACAAAAAGCCTTTTGAATACATGGTGCACCATAGCCTCGTTCAAACCTACCGATCATCACAGGGAAGCCATAGTCCTCATGACTCAGAATAACTGCTGCCCCTATCTCCGGACACGATGCGAAGAAGGCCAACAGAAGCCAAAGCTTCCCACTATTTCTTAAGGGATAATGTGGGCTTCTTGGTCACAGGGCTGCAAGGGGCAACTTTTGAGGCACTCCTTGAGCCAAGCTGACAAAGGGTTCTTCTGATGCCTGAGCAAGCCAGCGTGCTAATATCTTGTGCTGGGCAGATTATTCTAAGCATTACCCAAATCTCAGCCTTAAGGAAGAACTTTGGCCCTCGGTGCATCACGTTTCATGACATTGCTTTAATTCTTCACCACGGTTCCTCTTGTGATTCCCCCCAGATCCAGTCACTCAGAGTCACAGCACCGACTTGTGACTTGTGGCATAGGTTGAGCCAAAGGGGCCCTGGCATTTTGGTTTCAGGACTCCATGGGCCTCCGGGGTCCTAGGCCTTTAGAAGGGGGTCCAGCTGAGAAGTGTGTATGGGTGGTCGGCCAGAGGCAATAGGGGGGAGATGGCCTCCATGCCCAGGGAAAACGAAGTTTAACATGTCCCACCCAAACCGAGCACATTCTCATTGGATGGAAATGTTGAATGCATATTGGTCCAGGTTAGAGCCTTTCTCTCTCCGTTACTGCCCTTCTGCCTGAGTCTTCGTCCAACCTTAGGAGCCACGGAGCAGGCACTCACTCGGCGGGCACCAAGGGGTGGGCTTCGGGCTGCCACTCAGTCCCGAGCCCAGTGACAGCCATGAGCATCGGCTATCCCAAAGGAGGAGCTCCTATCGCTGAGCTTGGTGAATGGCGGTTTGTAACATGAGGTGAGGAAGTGAGCAAACTTGCCTCATTGCTCTGCCTGATGGAGGGGCCTTCCGCCTGAAAAGCAGACAGTTCACACAGGAGCAGGAGGCTCCAGAGGCTGGTCAGCACAGAAAGAGCCCTTTACAGGGAGAGGGCCCCAGTGCCCCTTTCCACACTGTCGGAGGAAGACCTGGGGGGCACCTGACTACACCAACTGTCACTGCTCACTCCATTCAGTGATGGGAAAAGGAAGGAAAGCAACGCCCAGGGCTCTCTAGGCCCTTCTGAAGGAAGAAGGCAGCCCTTTTGCTGACACGGCTCCCAGTTGTGGATGCTACAGACACTGTTGCTTAAGGCTTCTGGTGTGTCCTCTTCTTCCCTTAACCAGGTTGCCAGGAGCTGCTTCTGGACCCTTCCTTCTCCACATAATTTCCCTTTCAAACTCTGAAGAGCTCTGACCCTCTTTCTCCACCTTTACACATCTTTGCTTTCTTGTAGAAGCAAGATTCTCCCCATCATCCGTTCAGTCATTGTCTCACGGTGATATCCTCTGCCTTTCACAAGGGAGTCTGATTCAGTCCTGGAGACTGGGGGAAAGATTTTGGCCACAGGGTTCATTCCTCATCAATACAATGGGTTCCAGAAGTATGTGGTCACTCAGGGACCCAGGCCAATGGAAGGGTCCCCTCAGAGGGTGTTTTTCTGTCGGTTGGGCAAGAGATTTGGGTATGGAGCTGGCTTTCTTCTGGGCCAAAGAAGTGAGACACTTCCTTTCCAAGTGGCTCCCAACTCCTACTGTGTATGCCAAACTTTGGACCCCCTTATGCCCATTGCCTTCACCTTGCTGCATTTCCAACCTTTTTTTTTCTCCCTTAGGAGCTATGGAGCTATCAGAAGCTCAGGTAGCTCAGCCGAGTATGCATCAAACTCCCACTCTGCTCCTGTGCTCAATGAGAGCCCTCAGGCTCTGAAATAACAAAGGAAAGATGGTCTTTATTCCCTGGAAGATTGGTGACTGGTATGAAGGGGGAAGGGGAGCCAGCTTGCTTCACTATCCTGGATGACTGTGTTGTGTTCCTTGTGAGAAGCAGACGGTTTGCCCATGAACAGTCCGGACAAGGCGAGTGTCAGCCCAGGGGAAACCCTTTCCAGGAACAGGGGACGATTTCCTTGTTTCACACTCTTGAGTAAGAGCCAGCAGAACTAAATACTTAGAGCTCAGAACTGGGGTCTCGATCAACTGATAGAACATGTGGGAGGGACAGACATAGCCAAAAATCTCTGTCTCCTACGATCAGAATAAAGGGCACCCAGGTGTATTCCTTCAGAGGGCTCCCATTGCCTACCCCACAAGCACTGCTTATTTTGGCTACAACCAGGTTGGTAGGAGACTGTTCTGGGTACTTATTCTCAAAATTCTCCACATCCCATATGTGAGGAAGCACTTTGGCAGTCTGTGTCTCAAGCTCCACCACTTACCGTTGTCTTCAAAAGTGGTGCTGCATGGTGTTTATCAGAGCCAGTGCCTTTGAATAATATCGTCTTCTTTCAGCTTTGGTGTCCAGTGTAGTCCCTGTGGTTATGATCTAGGTATTGCAATGGGCCCCTCTCGTTTTGGTTTCAGAATTATGTGACCATCTCCAAACCTAGGCTGTATGAAGGTTCCCAGGCGGAATGCTTGTGCTCGTGGTTAGTCTCAGCCAGAAGGTAGCAGTAGATGCTGCCTCATGTGTGCTTACAGGGTGATGGAAGATGGATATCTCTTCCTCGATTTCACCAGGGGCCTTTTGAATGCAGAACTTTGACATCCCCTGGTAGTCATTCTTATCTCATTTCTGCTTTTCTCTCTTGACCTCACTTCACACACCAAGACCATGGGGCGGCCGTGTAAACAAGTGAGTTGCAAGGATGCACGTTCCAGAACATTCCCGAGTCTAGACAGGGCTCTCAGAGTCGGATATCGCTGAAGAGACCTATACATTCTGTCCGTGAGCCGTCAGTTCATAGTAGGCTACTGTATCACGGGAATGGGTAGCCACATGGACCCCTGATCCTAATGGATGGACATACCCTCAGGCAGAGGAAGAGACAGGATGTGCCTGCGGCCTGCCGCATGACTTGAGCAGAGAACTCCAAGTCTCTGGAACGTCTTCTGCACCAGGCCTTGTTCTCATCACTCAGTCCTCCCATGGAAGCACATTTTTCCTATCTCAGTGTCACTGGGGCCCTATCTTCTGATACGATGGGCAGAGAAGCACACAAAAAGCCACAGTTTCCCTCTACTTCTTGGGGAAGAACGTGGATCTCTTGTTCACAGGGCTCCGAGTGGCTCCCTTTGCCCAAAACCTGTAGCCAAATCCCACAAAAGATCTGATTTGTGAGCAAGCCAGCTTGCTAATACATTGTGATAGTTTGTTCTCAACATTATCCCATTCCCATCCTTAATGCAGAACTCTTGCCTTAGGCTTATCAAATCTCATGATATTGTTGTTTATATATCAAGGTATGCCTTGGGCCCCATACGTTTCAGTCTTGCACAGTAATCGATCGGTCTTGCAAAAGTCCAGTGTGGACCAGCCCGTGTGTCGTATGTTAGAGGGTGAGGTAAAAAGGGGCCGGCATATTTGTTGCAGGACTACATGGACATCCCAGAGCGTCAGGGCAAGGTAAGGGGGTCCAGCCGAGATCTGTTTGTGTGGAGGATGGGCCAGAGGTATTAGGCGCACGCTGGCCTTCATGCTGGGCCTAGGGGGAAGGAAGTTTAACATGTCCGGTCGACGTTGATCACATTCCCATTCTCTGGAAATGTTGCACACTTTGGTCCTGGCTGCAGCCATTCACTTTCCTTTAATGTCTTTCTGACTGGTTCTTTGTTCACCCTTATGAACCACGGAGCTGGCACTCACTCAGCAGGCACCAAGGGGTGGGCGTCGGCTACCCACCTGGTCGCCTGCTCAGTGACAGCCATGAGCATCATCTACCCCAAAGGAGAATAGTCCTCGTATCCCTGAGCTTGGTGATGGGCTGTTTGTAGCAAGAGGTGGGGAA
Organism: Panthera pardus; assembly: GCF_024362965.1. Taxonomy (NCBI): domain Eukaryota; kingdom Metazoa; phylum Chordata; class Mammalia; order Carnivora; family Felidae; genus Panthera; species Panthera pardus. The sequence continues at coordinate 153,185 of NW_026526857.1, forward strand.
AGGAGCAAACTTGCCTCATTGCTCTGCCTGATGGAGGGGCCTCCCTTCTGAAAAGCACAAAGTTCACACAAGAGCAGGAGGCTCCAGAAGCTTGTCAGCTCAGAAAGAGCCCTTTACAGCAAGAAGGCCCCGATGCCCCTTTCCACTCTCTGGGGCAACAGTGGGGGCCACGTGACGGCCACAGCAGTGTCACTGCTCACTCCTTTCAATGATGGGAAAAGGAAGAAAAGCAAAGTCCAGGACTCTCTAGGTCCTTGTTCCACTGTTTTCATTACATGGCACTTTCCGAATGCATAGGACCCTCCTAGGGTTGGGAAGTTTTTCTCAATGCAACCAGAACTTCGTTGAAAAATTCTTTCTCGACCGTCTTGTTTCACGGAGTTGAGTGTATGGCCCTTCACGCATAGACCCCCGCATGGGTTTTCAAACACTTTTTTTCCAAACTGAGTGAAACAAGATGTTAGATGGAAGATCGTTTGTCCACAGTATTCTCTCACAGTGTCGAGTAAAGGTCCCTTTGAAACAACACCGTGCGGAAACCATCTTTCAACTAACACGTCGTTTCACTAGGGTAGAAGTGTTTGGAAACCTATGCGGAACCTATGTGGAAAAGGCCATATACCGAAATCTGGGAATTTACACTGTGGGGTAACCCGTCTTTCAGCTAACGTCTTGTTTCGCTAAGGGAGAAGGGTTGGAAAACCTATGCACGGCATATGCCGAAAGGGACATATACTAAACTTTGTGAAAGAAAAAAAAAAAAAAAAACCACTGTGGAGACGCAGTGTCTTTCAACTCACATCTGGTTTCACAAAGTTAAGATAGTTTGAAAACTTATGAATCACTCACAGGGAAAGGGCCACATACTCAACTCTGTGAAACAACACTGTGGGGGAAGACATCTTTCACCTAATATCTGGTCTCCCTAAGTGAAAAGTGTTTGACTACACATGCGGGGCCTAGGCAGACAGTGCCATAGACTCAACTCTGTGACACAACACTGGGGTGAAAGAATGTTCCAAAAAACATCTGGTTTCTCTAGGCTCGGTGTGTTTGAAACCCCTGACGGGGCCATCACGTAAAGTGCCATACACTCCCCTCTGTGGTAAAACATTCTTTCAACTAACATCTGATTTCAGTGAGAACTGTTTGAAAACCGATGCGGGGGGCCTACACGGCAAGTGCCATGTACGCAACTCTAAGAAGCAACAATGGGGAGGGAACCATCTTTCAACTAAACCTCTCGTTTTCACTAGGTTAGAAGAGTCTGAAAGACTAGACGGGGCCGATGCCGAAAGTGCCATATACTCAGTTCTATCACGCTGCACTGTGCGGAAACCATCTTTCAACCAAATGCTGCATCACGGAGTTAGAAATATTTGACAATCCATGCACGGAACGATGTGGAAAGTGACATATACACGACACTGTGAGAGACTCCTGTGGACAAACCATCTTTCCGGTAACATCTCGTTTCACCAAGTTAGAAGTGTTTGAAAGCCTATGCAGGGCCTATTCCGAAAGTGTCATGCTCTTTGAAACCACTCGTGGAAACAACGCGGCGAAACAGTCTTTCGACTAACATCTGGTTTCGCTAATTAGGTGAGTACCGCTTGAAACCTATGCGTGGACTACAGGGTAAAAGTGCCGTACACTCAACGCGGAGGAACAACACTGAGGGGAAACCATCTTTCAACTAACATCTCCTTTCACTGTTGCAAGTGTTTGAGAAAGTAAGCGGGCCTATGCCCAGAGTGCCGCACACTCAACTCTCGAACTGCACTTTGCAGAAACCATCTTTCAGCTAACATCTTGTATGAAAATTGTTAAAAACCTATGCAGGGAACGATGTGGAAAGTGACATACAGCCTAGGCTGGGAGACAATACTGTGGACAAACCGTCTTTCAACGAGCCTCTTGTTTCATTAAGATAGAAGCGTCTGAAAACCCATGCAAGGAAGTAGGAGGACAGTGCCATAAACCAACAATGTTACCGAACCATCTTTCCACTTACACCATGTTTCACTAAATGAAAAGTGCTGGAAACCTATCGGGAGTCTAAGCGGAAAGTGCCATCCACTCAACTGTGCGAAAACACTGTGGGGAAGCCATCCTTCAACTACTATCTTGTTTCATTACCTTGGAAGTTGTTGGACAACCTAGCACAGCCTATGAGGAAAGTTACATGTACTCAACTCTGTCAAGTAGCACTTTGGGGAAATTATCTTTCAACTACCATCTCGTTTCCCTAAGGTAGAAGTGTTTGAAATCCCAGGCGGGGACTATGCGGGTAGTGCCATATCTTCTACTCTGTGAAACACTGTGGGGATCCCGTCTTGCAAGGAAGATCTCTTGTCACAAAGTTAGACGTGGTAGTAACCATATAAGGGGCCTGGGTAGAGTGTCATATACTGAACTCTGTGAAACAACATTGTAGGGAAACCATCTTTCAACTGACATGTCCTTTCACTAAGAGTTGTTGAAGAGCAATGCGGGGACTAAGTAGAGAGTGTCATATACTGAATTCTGTGAAACAACACTGTGGGGAAACCCTCTTTCCACTATCTCATTTCACTAAGAATTGTTTCAGAAACTGTGAGAAGCCAATGTCGGACGTGCCATAGCCTCAACTCTGTCAACCAGCACTTTGCAAGCACTAGTGTTTTGAAACTCTCTTTCAACTCTCATCTGATTTCACCAGGTGAGAACTGTTTGAAAACCTATTCGGGGCCTACTAGGCCAAAAGGGCCATATACTCAACCACGTCGACCAGCACTTTGCAAAAAAACAATCTATCAACTAACAATCTTGTTTCCCTAAGTTAGAAGTATCTGAAAACATACGCGGGGAACGCTGCAGAAAGTGACATATACACGACTCTGTGAGAGAATACTGTGGACAAACCGCCTTTCAACTACCATCTTGTTTCACTAAGAAGGATTTGAAAACCTATGCAGGAACTATGCGCAAAGGTCCATATATGGACACTGTGAACACTGTGAACAAAGCCTCTTTCACCTAACTTCTGGCTTGAAGTTAAAATAGTTTGACAACCTATGGATCACCTACAAGGAAAGAGCCATATGCTCATCTCTCGAAACAACACTGAGTAGTAACCACGTGTCATCTAAGATCTGATTTCACTAAATTAGAAAAGCTTGACAACCAGTGCGGGACCTAGGCAGATAGTGCGATATACTCCAGTCTGTGAAACAGCACTGGTTGGAAACACTCCTCCAACTCTCATCTGATTTCACTAAGTGAAGACTTTTTGAAAACCCTTTCGGGGCCTATGCCAAAAGTGACCTATACTTCACTCTGTGAAAGAACACTGTGGTGAAACAATCTTTCAACTAACATCTGGTTTCCCTGAGTGAGAAAGACTTCTTTAAAAACCTAGGCGGGGCCTTCACAGTAAGTGCCATATACTCAAGTTTGTGAAAAAGCACCGTGGGGAAGCCATCTCTCACCTGCCATCTAGTTTCTCCAAGTTAGAAGGGTTTCAAAAACTCTGCGGGGCCTGTGACGGAACTGCCACATACTCGGCTCTGGCAAAGAACACTTTGCGGAAACCGTCGTTCAACCAACATTTTGTATCACTACGTTCGAAGTGTTTGAAAACCTATACGGGGAACGATGTGGAAAGTGGCATGCATTCGACACTGAGAGAATACTGCGGGCAAACCGTCTTTCAACGAACATCTTGTTTCGCTAGATAGTAGCATATTAAACCCTAGGCGGGGACTACGTGGAAAGGGCCAGGTAATCAACTCTGCGAGAAGACATCATGGAGAAAGAGCTTTCATCTAATATCTAGTTTCACCAAGAAGACTTTGAAAACTTATGCACGAACTACTATGGAAAGTGCCATGGACAAACAACACGGTGGGGAAAGCATGTTTCCCCTAGAATCTGCTTTCACGAGCTTAGAAACGCTTGAATACACATTCGGGACCCAGGCGGATGGTGCCATATACTCCACTCTGTGAAACAACACTGTGGTGAAACACTCTTTCAAATAACTCCAGATTTGACCTTAGTGAGAACTGCTTGAAAATCTACGCGGGGCCTACAACGTAAGCGCCGTAAACTCTACTCTGTGAAACAACATTGAAGGGAAGCCATCACCCAAAATCTGGTTTCACTAAGTCACAGATTCGTTGGAACATACATGGATGGCCTAAGTGATAGTGCCTTTTACTCAACTCTGGCAGAGACACTGTGTGTGGAAACGATCCTTCAAGGAACATCTTGCTTCAGAAGTTTCTAACTTAGTTTGGAAAACTATGCAAGGTCAATCACGATCTTGCCATATACTCAACTCTGAATGGAAAAAACCACTGTGCTGAAGCTATCTTTCAAATATCCTCAGGTTTCACTATGGTACATGTGGTTCAAACCGCTTATGGGGCCGAGACAAGTGCCTTATACCCCACTCTGGCAATCTACACTGTGGTGGAACAATCTTTCAACTAACGTCTGAATTCACTAAATGAGAACTGTTTGGAAGCGTATGCGGGGACTACACGGTAAGTGCCATTGACTCAACTCTGTGAAGCAACGCTGTGGGGACACCAGCTTGCAGCTAACATCTCACTTCACTTAGTTGGAACTCCTTGATAAACTTGCGGGGCTTTTTGGCGAAAGTGCCCTACGGTCAACTTTGTGGCGGAACCCTGTGGTGAAAAACTTTCCACTAACATCAGGTTTCACTAAGCGAGAACATTTTGAAGACAAGTGCGGCGCCTACAAGCCAAGTGCCATATTCTCAACTCTGTGAAACAACCCTGTCGCCAAACCATCGTTCCACGAACATCTCGGTTCACTAAATTGGAAACGTTTGAGAAATCTATGTGGGGAACGATCACGAGCCTCTGTATGCTCTGCCCCATGATCGTATCAAGGAAGAATCCCTGAGTTATTCTTGAGCAGCACCAACAATGTACTGCCATACATTCTCTGTCCTTCTAGGTGTCCCTAAGAGGGAAAAGATGCATGCCGTTCGTGTAAGAAGGTACCAGGCTGTTGCTGAGGTGAGCTTCCCTGTCTTGAAGAACACAAGTGCTTTCTTAGAGTCTTTCCAATCAACTTCTGTTGTCACTATGACAGTGTACATTTTAGACGATATTGTTAGTTTCCCTGGTACGGAGAGTGGTGAGTGGTTGTCTCTTGCCAACTGTAACTTTGGTCAGGGGACATTTACCACTGGCAGTGCAAAACCTGGTCAAAAACAGTGTCATCGAATCTTTTTCATCAGCAGCGATTTTTTCTGCTTGTGTGAAGAGTTTTGTAGTCGCCATCCTAAGTGGTCTTGAGAGACACATCCCCAGGAAAAACAACTTCTGACAGGCATCCTATTCATTTGCTTTTGTGGTCTTTGACTCACCCACTGTGTCCTATCTTATATCCTAAAGTCACCAAGAGAACTGAAGAGTGGGGCAAATACTGTATATCATGATCTCACCCTGATGGTGTTTTCTTTCCTAACATTCATGTGGCCGTAGGAGCACGGGAAAAAGTTATGTATCCTGGAAACTGTTGCTGAAGAATATGTTTGGGTGGTGATGTTTGTGGGGTATTCTTGTCTTCAGTCTGGAGAGCTACCCTGATTCCAGAGTCCTGGGGGGACTGGTGCTTGAGGGTGGCGGGGGAAAGACCGACGTCCCAGGTGAAAAACTATGTCCATGTTTCTACAGTATGCGAAAGATAATGTATTCCTTGTGTGCTGTGTGATTTTGTGTGCATGAGTCTTGGGATGGTTCTGTATGTGTGTGTGTGTCGCGTGATTGTGAGTGTGTATGTGTGTGTGTGTTTTCTTGAGAGACCCAGAGACAGAGAGAGAGCGTCACTCCGAAAGAGACAGACATATTGAAATACAGAGAGAGGGAGAGAGATGTGGGTTTTTCCAGGAGATATGTGCCACTGACACTGCACAATGACCAATGTCTACATTTTCAGAACGTTCTCATACTGCACACTTCAAGGAAGCCCATGCAGGTAACAAAAGCCTCCATATACTCTGACCCATGTTCATATAAAGGAAGAGTCCCTGAATTATTCTTCAGCAGCACCAACTAGGTGTTGACGTGCATTCTCTTTTCTTCTAGGTGTATAGTTGGAAGCATAGACCGTGTGGCTTTTTCAGGCTGACTTCTTTCACTGATATGTATCCAGTTAACATTTATCCATGTCTTTTTGGGGGCTTGATAGCTCAATTATTTTGTTACAGAATATTTCATTGGATGTATTGAAAGTTGGTTATCCTTTCGCCTATTGAAGGACAGTGTGGTTGCCTCTAGTATTGATCATACATAAAGCTGATATAAGCACTCCTGGGTAAGATTTTGTGTGAACACACTCTTTCAACTCAACTGGGTAAATACCGAGCGATAACATTGCTGGATGATACAGGAAGACTGTGTTTTGCTTTATAAGATTTGTTAGACGTCACCAGTGAAACCTTCTGAGGCTGGCACTTCCTTTATACATTATTTTTAAATTAATCAATTTTTTCTTTTTTGTATGTAGTTTTAATTTTTTATTATTTTGGTTCGTTAATATGCAGTGCAAAATTAGTTTCGAGGCAGAATTCAGTGATTCATCACTTACATACAACACCCAGGAATCATCACAATTTCTTTCCTTAATACCTGTCCACCCACCTCCCTCCAGCAACACTGTTCTCTATCCTTAAGATTTTCCTGTGGTTTCTCTCACTTTCTTTCTAAACCCCTGATTCCCACGTTTTCATCTGTTTTTTTCTTAAATTCCACATGTGAGTGAAATCACATATTTTTCTTTCACTGACTCAATTTCTTTGATACACATCTATTCAGATGATATATTCCTCTTGTGTGGGTTTTGGTAGTTTGTGTCTTTGAAGGAAATAGCCTCTTTAGTTTAAGCTATATCAGAGTTGTTCCAAATATTACTTCAGAATTCTTTCAATGTCCATAAGATCTGTAGCGATGACTCCTTTTTCGACTGATGCTAACATGTTTTCTCTCTTTTCTTCATGGTTAGTCAGGCTAGAGCTTTAACCATTTTACTGACAATTACAAAGAACCAGCTTTTGTCTTGCTTTTGTTTTCTCTCATAATATCCTATTTTCTATTTCAGTCTTATCTGCAATATTTTTTCCTCCTGCTTCTTTTTATATTAATTACTGTTCCTTGCTTTGTTTCCTAAGGTGGAAGCTTAAATTATTCACTTTATGTCTTTCTTGTTTTCTAACACATGGCATTCAGGACTGTAAATTTCCCCCAACCACTGATGTCCACAATTTCTCATCAAATTATATCTTCACTTCATTGAAAAAAAAACTTTTCAGTTTCTCTTGAAACTTCTTTGACCACTGTATTATTCAGAAGTGTATGATGAAATCTCCAGATATATTTGGATTTTTCCAATAATTCTCTTTGCTGTGGATTTCTAATTTAATTTCACAGAGGTGTGAGAGCATACATGGTAAGATTTCTACTCTTTTCAATTCGCGTTGGGTTTTCATGGCCCAGCGTGTGGTCTCTATTGGTGAAGGTTCCATGAGAGCTTGAGAAAAAAAGTGTGTTCTTCTTGAGAGACTCTGCTCCAGTAAACTTGACTCCCCTTAGTAACTTTTCTGTCTCTTGGGGGCCAAGGTTTGTCTTGTGTTTTTCGCTCTCATAAATTCCAGAAGAGTTGTGGATTGTTCAGTCTCTTCAGGCTTTTTCTTGTTAGGATGGAGAGAGGTGATTTCCATGCCTCTTGCCTGTGGGGCCCTCTACTTTTGTTTGAACACGCCTTCATGCTCCTTTTCTCCTTAAGGGTGTATTGAGCTCAATATATTTGGGCACATGCTGCTTCTATTCATATAATTAGCTTTCCAAAACAGCTGAGAAGAACGTGCATGGACGTGTTTATGGACCACAATGCACATTTTCTTTTAAATGTTTGCTGTTACCCCCACTTATGGTTTTACAGAAATGTCAGCCATATGCTTTCACTCAACTTTTTACCCTCTGCAGATGTAAGAACTTGGGAAAGTAGTATTTTTTTGTGTGTATGTGTGTGTTTCCTGTTTTTTTAAATATCCATTGAGTATCCAGCCTTCCACACACAACAGTAGATAGTGTGTTGAGATGAAAAGTGAAATAAGAATTATATATGTAGCTAATTGCATAATTTTTATGTAGAGGTCCAGCTTTAAAAAATAACAAGTCTCTATTAATGTTGTTTTGATGTAATGCTTGACTCAGATCTCCTGACTCTTCATCCAGAGCTCTCTTCAAAGGCTACACTATGGTCATTTAGATGACTTGGCAACAGTCTTAGCTTGAGGACTCACATTTAGAAGGAATCAACCATACAAGATGATACGGTTTCACACATTTGACAACACCAATATGTTATGTAGATGATGCGTCTTTTCCCAGGGCACATTGTTTTCATCATGTTTGATCAGATGTCTGTTTCCTGGGTCAAGCAACTGATACATTCTGGAAGCATCGTGCACAGTAATTTGGGAAATGGCCACTTACTGTGTACTCAGGCAGTCACCAATGTCATTTTTGAGAACTTTATCTGACAACTTAAAAACTGTGTCTTCTTTAAGATAAAGTGATTATTTTTAGAAAAAGCAGCTGTGTCATGGAAAAAACACTGCCCTGGGAGCTTGGACCCCAGGGTTTGAATGCAGCTCTCAGTTTTGTTAGGTTGTGAGATATCAGACAAGTTATTTCCTTTCTGATTAAACTTCCTGAGCTTTAACACCACAGGCTTTACTTGCATTAATCATCCCACCCTCATGACAACTGTTGTGCTGTACTTTCTGAGGACACTGTTCAGATGGAGAGATTGAAGCACGAAGATTATTGTGACCAAGCTCACAAACTCTTAACTGAAAAGCCAAAATGTGAGAGCAGCCCCATGCTGGTATTCTGAGCTTTTGAATTATACTCCCCACACTGACATGGTTGACTCTGAACCATGGAATCAGTAGAAACCAAACAAACTCTTTCCAAGTTCTGTGTATATTTCTGGGACTGCATGCATCTCTGTGGTCACATTGAGGACAGTGTTTGGCATAGCCATCATTGTGAAAACCACATAGAGGGTTCAAATCTGTCTGGTCAGCTCATAAAGAGACTGGGAGGGACAGTATCGAAATCCCTGGTAAATCTCTTTCAGTACTGGGTCACTTCTCAGAAGCTGGCCATAAACAGGGATTCAGAGATATGCAGGGATGCAGTGTTCTTTGATAGCTTACCTCAACCCCAGAAGTGCTCAAATGCTGGAAGCTATACACCTCAGCAAAAATGGCAAATAAGAACTCAAAGCACCTTTTTGGTTATTAACCCAAAGTGCACTATATTTTTTGCAACTCTTTTACAGAGTTGGGTTAGAGAATATAAAAAGGTACCCATGTCTCACACTGTAACGAACCCTCCCATTATTGGATGTCTGCTTTTAGCTTGGAGAGCTGCCTAACTCAAGGAATACACAGATGAGACAAAAACTGGATGGAAAAATACTATAGGATAAATTATGGTCATTTTAATTCATTTTACCTTTTGAATTTTTTGACTATCTTCTTTTTAGCGTTTTTCATTATTATCATTATTATTGTTATTATTGTTGAAGTAGAGTTGACACACAATGTTACATCAATTTCAGGCATAAAGGATAGTGATTTGACAGGCCTGTGTGTTCATTATGTACTCACAAGTGTAACTACTGTGTGCCACCATGCAGTGCCATGATGGTACCATTGACTAAAATCCCTATGCTGGACCTTTCAACACTGTGACTTATGCATTCGATAATTGGAATGCTGTTCCTCCCACTCCTCTTAATTACAGCTAGATTTCAAAGGTATAATTCCAGTATTTACTGGAATCCCATAATGGATCATCCTTATAACTGATTATTGGAAAAATACGATAGAATTATAGATTCCATAGAACAGTATAGAATGACTTGCATTGAACTGAGCTCATCAATAAACAGGTTAAAATCACATGGAAAAACCTTACAAAATAGATTGCAGCCCGTGTGGATCCACAGAGGTAGAAATGGTTTTGCATGACATCATGAAGTTAGTACCAGTTAGTGGGGCTTCACAGCAAGCAGTTTGTGTAATGGGACCCGTTTTTCGAATCGTAGAGCATAGTTTGGTTCCATTTGTAGATCTATTTCACAGTGCTTGAGGTTGATTTTAATGACAAAGCCACGACTCTGTTTATCCTTTCTTTCTTTTTTGTTTTAATTTTTTTAACGTTTATTTATTTTTGAGACAGAGAGAGACAGAGCATGAATGGGGGAGGGGCAGAGAGAGAGGGAGACACAGAATCAGAAGCAGGATCCAGGCTCTGAGCCATCATCCCAGAGCCCGATGTGGGGCTCGAACTCACGGACCGCGAGATCGTGACCTGAGCTGAAGTCGGACGCTCAACCGACTGAGCCACCCAGGCGCCCTGTTTATCCTTTCTTGTCTGCTGTTCGTCTTGGCCTCTCCTTCCATGAAGAAGGGTGGCTCAACAGCAGTCATATGCATGATTTTTAACCATCCGCATCCATCTACAGAGTTCTCTTGTCCAGGTCAAGGGAGCTCTTTGAGTGATTCATGAGATACAGTTCCAAGGGCTGGAAGCTACTCTGTGTCCTCCTAGTCATCTCCAGTTGGGTGGCAAGTTGAAGGAGGTTCCTCCTGGCAAGACAAATGAAGAGACATCTCAATGGGCAGGGAGAGATTGGGACTCCTCCTCACAGTGTGTCCATTTGTACATTTGTGTCCATTCATGCTGTCCATTTGTACACTGACTCTTTCACACTAACAAGGTTGCCTTAAGCTGGAATGTCAAAGACTGTTTCTCCTGCATTTCCTCTTCCTCCTGGTTGCTTTCCTCTCTCAGCTGTTGCTGATAACCTAGCAACAGCTAAGTCCATGCTTATGATCCAGGCAATACCAGACAGTCTTGCCCCATATCCGTACTAACACTGATTGCTGGGAAATTCTGGAGCAACACTAACAATGGACTGACAGTTACTCTGTGTCCTCCTAGGAGGAGCAAAGGAATAAGAGCAAAGGAAGAGGACAGAAGGACAAACAAAATCTGCTTCTATGGTGAGCTTCCATGTCTTTGCCTGAGATAGAAATGTTGACTTCTAGGTTTTGATTATTTTCGAGTGAATTCAGACAAAACAATGTGACAGTGTATTTTTTAGAGGTTAGGTACCATTTTCTCAGGGTAGGAAGAGGAGGTGTAAATTGTACGGCAGACTCAGAAGAAATTTTTGCTCCTTGAACAAAATATTTTGCTTATTTATTTATTTATTTATTTATTATTGGAGAGAGAGAAAGAGAGAGAGAGAGAGAGCATTGTGATTGAGGGAGAGGAGCAGAGGGAGAGAGAGATTTAAGTAGGCTTCATGCTCAGCACAGAGCTCCTGATGGAGCTCAGCTCCATCGCTTGACCCTGGAATCATGACGTGAACTGAAATCAGGAATCAGAATTTCAACCATCTGAGCCACTGAGGTAGCTCATTGAATTAAGAACTTTGGAATTACTGCTTGAATGGACTTGTGAGATTCATTCCATAGGAAAGACTCATGTCTTTTCCACTGGTGTATTCTGTGCTTGATTCAGGGGCCTTGACTTTACTGGTTCTTCCAGATCATTTGCTTTCTAATAGTCACTAAGAGAACCAATGACAAGGTACACATATTACACTCATGGTGCTAGTTTTTCTGTAACTGCAGGTGTACTCAGAGGCCACTGTAAATGGTATGTATTCTGGAATCAGTCTCTTGCTAGGAAAACTCTAGATGTTAAGGCAGGTGGTGCATTCTTGTTGTGTTCAGTCTGGAGGACCTTCTATTTCCAGGACTAAGTCATGGGTGTGCAGGGGAAAGATAAAGTTCCCTGGGAAAAAACTATATCCATATTTCCATAATACAAGGGAGTCATGTGTTCCATTAATGTGTTTTGGGGAGAGTGTTCATGAGGCTTGGCGGTGTCTTGTGTGACTTTATGCAGTGTAAATGTGAGTTGGTGTGTGTGAGAGAGACAGCACCACCCCACCCACCCCTCTACGCTCACACACACACACACACACAGAGTTGTTCCCCCAGAGGATATGTGCCACTGACGCTGCGAAATTGCAAATGTCTACCTTCTCAAAAAAACTCATATTGCACACGTCAAGTATTATTGCTGAGTGTGGCTCAGCAGTAACATTAAGTCCATGCAGGTGACCACAAGCATCCTTATGCTCTGGCCCATGTTCATATCAAGGAAAAGTCCCTGAGTTATTCTTGAGCAGCACAAACAAGGTACAGACGTGTAATCTGTGTCCTTCTAGATGTCCCTAAAAAGGAAAAGCGGAGGGCCGTTTCTGTAAAGAGGCAGCAGGCTGTTGCTGAGGTGAGCTTACCTGTCTTTCCCTGAGGAACACAAGTGCTTTCGTAGTGACTTTCCAACGAAGTTCTGTTGTAAATATGACAATGTACATTTTAGATGATAATGTTACTTTCCCCGGTGGGGAGAGTGGAGAGTGGGTGTCTCTTGCCACCTGTAACCTTGGACAGGGGTACATTTACCACTGGCAGCGCCAACCCTAATAATAGTGTCATAGCAAATATTTCTTCAGCAACAATTTTTCCTGCTTGGGAAATTTTTCCCACTTGTAGGCATCCTAAGTGGTCTTGAGAGACGCATCCCCAAGAAAAACAACTTCTGACAGGCTTCGTATTCATTTGCTTTTGTCGAAATGGGCTCATTTATTTTACCTTTTTCAATACTTAACCACTCTAATATATTGACTTTCCACGGACAAAACGTTAGTATCTCAGAAGGAAGTTCAGGCATTCCAGGAGGTGGGGAGAAGGCAGGGAGTGACTATCCGGGGCCAAACAATCTTGCCAAGCACTGAGTTGTAACAGAACAACTTTTCTTCCCCAACATCAAAAACGAATTGCTGTGTGGCAGCCCACCACCAGAGTGGGAGCTTGCCTACTCACTGAGGACAGACCAGTCGCTCCTGACTCTGACCTCTGATGTCAGTCTCTTCCTGCCCCTGAAGTGAGGTGGGCTCTTTCCAGCACCACCTGTATTGAAGTGCATTTGGGTTTTATATTCCCCACTCTATTTGACATCTAACCTGATTGCTTTGCAACGTGACACCTTTCTTTGGATTGCATTAAACACACAGGGACACACCACTCTTTGTTTTATGTCTTCGGCTGTGTAGACATTAGTAATATAACATACGGGACTAAAGTGGGAAGCCTTCCAGAGGTTGAGCTTTGAGTAATTCTGTGTGATCTCCAAACATGTAACTGATATCTGGCCCAAGTATAGAAATGTTTACATTCACGTGAAAAGCAGTCTGTCACTTGTGGCAGCTGAATTTTGTCAAATTCTACTGTCACCTGGGAGTGGTGAGTTTGAATATTTTGAAACACATTGGATTAGAAAATGCATTAACATTGAAGCCTCATGATGTCACATTCTGCTCTCATTTTTTTCATACTTTATTCTAAATATTTGAGTGGCAAACAGTTGATTTTATGATACTGCTGATGAACTCTACGCACAAAGACAAAATAAAAACAAGCGTATTTAGAATCATGAGTCAGTCACAGTAAATCATTAGGCTTTTCCTTCTCTTTTTCCTTTTTCTTTTTAGTGCTCTTTGGAATATGTTCCACACTGGAGCCTCCAGCTTTGTTTTTCTTCCCCAGGATTGCTTTGGCTATTCGGGGTCTTTTGTGATCCCACCAAATTTTGGGATTCTTTGTTGTACCTGTGAGAAAGATGCAGGTGGTATTTGGATAAGGATTGCATTGTGTAGATTGCTTTGGGTAACATAGACTTTGTAACAATATTTGTAGTTGCAAACCATGAATATGGAATGTTTTCTCATTTCTTTGTATCATCTTCCATTTCCTTCTTAAGTTTTCAGAGTGCATATCTTAAACTTCTTTGGTCAGGCTGATTTCTAAGTTTCTTACAAAGTATCTTTGGTGCAATTGCCAATGGGATCTATTCGTTGATTTCTTTTCCTGGGTGGGTGGAGGATGGGATAGAGGGGGGATGGGTATTGAGGTGGGCACTTGTTATGATGAGTACCGGATGTGGTCTGTAAGTGACGAATCACTGAATTCTAATCCTGAAACGAATATTGCACAGTAGGCTAACTAATGAGAATTAAATACACATTTGGCATAAAACAGGGAAAACCATGAGCAGATGATTTGATCTTGCTGTTTTTACACCTCCATTTGGACCCTGCTTTCCTGACGCAGACATTTTATCTTGGAGAACTGAGCTCCTGCACACAAATCATTTTATTTTGGTGCTGTGCTTAATGAACATGGAAATCAGACGTAGACGAACATAGGATGTCTTGGGATAAAGAGTTTCCGGGGAAAAATCATAAAACACTTCAATTTCTTGATCAACTTAAAAAGGTATAGCTCAACATACAAGTTCTAGTTTATCTGAATTTATTTTATAGCGAATGAATTCTTTTCAGGACCAATTAATTCTTCTGTAAATGACGGGATGTTCTCGCCACACCACCATGCATTCAGCCTAGATTCTGCTTTGTTAAATTTTAAAAAGGGAAATGCTATACTCACATGTTAGAGCGGGGACATCAATGATGTGTGATCTCCCATGGTAGGCAAGCCATAGTCAGTTATAGGGTAGCGACTTCCGGGGTTCATTTATATGCAGAAGAAACACATCTGTATTCTTTGTGCCACTGTGACTTTGATATCTACTACAGGTGCCCAAATCTCACCTCTACCAAAGCAAGAAATTTACCATTAGAGCACTGTGTGACTTTGGAAAGGATCTATGTCCTTCTGAAGGACAGATCTCTGTAGGCCCAGCAGCAGAGGCAGGTGTGGAAGGAAACTGTATGATTCTGAGGTAGAATGCTTCTGCCTGGTTGATATGGATGCCTTCCTTCTCTTCTGGGCACAGTAGGTGGCAGAGGGGTGGGATGGTTACTCAAGACCCACTTTTGAGCCGAGCCTTTGCTGCATTGCCATGCTTCTGAAAGCAGGGAGCACACTCATGCGCTGTTGGGCCTGAGTGATGTCCTGCGTGCCAGGTGGTGGACACAGACCTGATCTTTCCTCAGTGGCTCCAAACATTTGCCTGTTCTATGCAGGTTTTAAGGCCTGTCTAAAGCAAACAGGTACACTTAGTGTACAGGTGTGGCTGAACACTCCCCATCTGACACCCTAGGCAGTGTTGATGGAGCCTGATATCACATTCTCTGGAGAACTGACCTGTGTGGTTCTCTATCCAAGCTCTCATTCTACCGTGGGGTGACTGTTCTGATCGAGAGACTAGGACTGGCACAGATCACAGGAGGCGGGAAGAGTCCACAGGATAAGGCTGGCCTCTGCCTTTTTAAGCCACGGTTCAAATCCCTCCTATCAGGTTTTCTGTAGAAATGAGAGAGTTTAATATGCTGGGAGGAATCATGGCCACTTGTTCTCCATGTGGAGAACAAGTTACTTGTTACCCTCCAGTCCCCGCATGTACACTGGCACACATACACTCGTGGTGTGTTCATGAAAAAGGAGACTCTGGAGAAGTGACAAGAGGGTTCGAGCGAGCCCTGCCATGGGGCAGCAGCATCCATTTTCCTACCTGCATGCTCAAATGCCCAAACCTGTGCAGGGAATTGCTGAAATTGGTAGGTTTCTGCTGGACACAGGGTCATCCTTGGCCCAGACTTCAGAGGAAAGGACTAGGGTACTCTGTGGGTACCTGGAATTATGATGAGCTAACTTCCTTGAATCTGTGAGGAAGATGACACAATGGAGGTTTCCGAAGAGAATGATTTGATTGTCATAGGATTAGAGCATCCATTGGAAAAGTTAAAGTGGCCTAGAAGATTCCTTCCAACATGCTGTAATTTGGTGAGACAAATTGCCAGACACGTACCTGGTCCACTCCAATTTAATTTTTTGTTCTAGGAATAAGTATACAGGTGACATTATCACATGTTCAATTATCACATATGTTCACATATTCAATACAAACACATAGTTTTCCAAAAGCTCTAATGCATTCCTTTTACAAGACCTGTGTGCTACGTTTTCCTTTTGGAAGAAGTTTCCTTTGAAGTACAAGTCTCTATTTTAAATGGCCTGTTGCTGTTTTCCACCATCCCTGCTGACCCATGGACCCCCCCACCCCCCACCCCTTTCACTTCTGTCTTTCTCATTGAACATCATCTCCACATGGCACCGGTCATGTTTTCATGGTCACAAATAAAGATATAGTGCTGGGCACAGAACAAGGATGGGTGGTGGTTAAAGGAATTCATACAAAATGAACCTGTATTTGAGGTGGGTCAAGAGCGTCACAAGTGCAGGCCCAGGATGGCAGGCACGGAGCATTTCCCACTGACCTTCCATTGCAAAGCCTCCTGTATCTATCTGTAAATTATTGTCATCCTGATTTGTCTTCAATTCCTGCCAATTACTCCTAAATATTTCTGCATGCAAGGTAGCAGGAGGAGGCCACATGTGTATGTTATAATTATATATGGAATTTATAGATATTTTATATAATTATATAATTAATAGATAATATAATTATTATATAAAAATATATTATATATTCTATTATATATGGAAATCCTATGTATATATAATCCATATAATTATATATATATATATATATATAATTCCACTATCTATCTACCTATCTATATTCTTTATCCATTCATTGATTGATGGACACTTGGGCTGCTTCCATATCTTCGCTATTGCAACTCATGCTATAAGTGTATCCTTTTGAATCAGTGTTCTTTCATTCCTTGGGTAAATACCCAGTAGTGCTACTGCTGGATCATAAGGTTGTTGTATTTTTAAATTTTAGAGGAGCTTCCATATTGTTTTCCACTGTGGCACCACCACTTTGCATTCCCAAGAAGTTTGTTTTCTCCACATCCTTGCCAACACCGATTGCTTCTTTTGTTGTTGAATTTTGCCATTCTGACAGGTGTGAGGTAGTAGCTCACTTTGGTTTTGATGTGCATTTCCCTGATGATAAATAAGCATTTCTCATGTGCCTGTTGGCCATCTGCATACGTTTTTTTGGAGAAAGGTCTGCTCATGTCTTTGGCCCAGGTTGTAATTGGTGGGGCTTGTGTTATATATCACTTCTTTATCTACTTTGGATATTAGCCATTTATTAGATATGTCCTTTGCAAATATCTTCTGCCATTCCGTAAGTTGTTTTTTCGTGTTGTTGACTGTTTCCCTCACTGTGCAGAATCTTTTTATTTGATAAAAATCCCAAGAGTTTGTTTTTACTTTAGTTTCTCTTGCCTCAGGAGACAGATCTTTGAAAGAAGTTGCTGTGGCTGATGTCAAAGAAGTTACTACCTGTGTTCTGTCCTAGGATTTCTATGGTTTCAGGTCTCACTTTTAGGATTTTCATCCATTTTGTCTTTATTTATGTGCATGGTGTAAGGAAGTGGTTCACTTTCATTCTTTTGCTTGATGCTCTCCCCTTTCCCCAACACCTTCTTTGAAGAGACATTGGATATTCTTTCCTGCTTAGGTGAAGACTAATCGAATATATATTTCTGTGTGTGTGTGTGTGTGTGTGTGTGTGTGCATCTCGGTGTTTTCTATTCTGTTCTATCTTTTAAAACTCATGTAATTAAATTGAAGTTGAATAACATACAGTGTAGTATTGGTTTCAGGAGGAAAACCCAGTGATTCATCACTTACATGTAACACTGGAGCTCATCCCAACAAATGCCCTCCTTTAATGCCCATCACCCATTTAGCCTATCCCCCCACCCAACACCCTTTCCGCAACCCTCAGTTTGTTCTCCGTATTTAAGAGTCTCTAATGGTTTGCCTGCCTCTGTATTTTTATCTTCTATTTTCCTTCCCTTCCCCTGTGTTCCTCTGTTGTGTTTTCTTAAATTCCACATGAGTAAATTCATATATTTGTCTTTCTCTGACTGACATATTTCACTTCACATAATACACTCTAATTCCATCCACATTGTTGCAAATGGCAAGATTTCATTCTTTACCATCACTCAGAAGTATTCCACTGTGTGTGTGTGTGTGTGTCTGTGTGTGTGGTGTATACCACAGCTTCTTTATCCACTCATCAGTCAATGACATTTGGGCTCTTTCCATACTTTGGTTATTGTTACTAGGGCTGTTATAAATTTGGGGTGCATGTGCCCCTTTGAAGCAGCACTCCTGTATCCTTTGGAGAAATACCTAGTAGTGCAATTGCTTGGCCATAGGGTAGTTCTATTTTTAATTTTTTGAGGACCCTCCATACTGTTCTCTAGAGTGGCTGCACCAGTTTGCATTCCCACCAACAGTGTTAAAGGGTTCCCCTTAATGTTTTTATTTATTTTTGGGGGGGGAGGGGCAGAGAACGAGGGAGACACAGAATCCAAAGCAGGCTCCAGGTTCTGAGCTGTCAACACAGAGTCTGACACAGGGCTCAGACCCAAAACTGCAAGATCGCGACCTGCGCCAAAGTTGGACGCTTAAGGGTCCTAGTCACCCACGTGCAAGGGTTCGCCTCTCACCGCATCCCCGCCAAATCTGTTGTTGCCTGTGTTGTTAATTTTAGCCCTTCTGACAGGTGGGAGTTGGTATCTCATTGTGGTTTGCTTTGTATTTCCCTGATGAGTGATGTTGAGTATCTTTTCATGTGTCTGCTAGCCATGTGGATGTCAGAAGACATCCTTCTCTTCTCTTGATCTGTGTGTGTCTATTTTTGTGCCTGTGATACAACTTGAAGTCTGGAATTGCCATGCATCCTGCTTTGCTTTTCTCTTTCAGGAGTGCTTTGGCTCTTTGTGGTCTCATGGTTCCATAGACATTTTATGATTGTTCTAGTTCTGTGGAAAATGATAGGGACTACATTAAATGAATAGATTGCCCTGGGGACAATAGACATTCCAAACATACTTCTTTTTCTGATCCATGAGCTCAAATGTCTTTCTATCTTTGTGCAATCTTGGAGCACCTAGGTGGCTCAGTTAAGCGTCCAACTTCGGCTCAGGTCATGAGCTCACCGTTCGTGGGTTCGAGCCCGGTGATGGGATCTGTGCTGAGAGCTCAGGGCCTGGAGCCTGCTTCAGACTCTGTGTCTCCCTCTGTCTCTGCTCCTCCCCCCTCACACTCTGTCTCTGTCTCAAAGATAAAGATTAAAAAAATTAAAAAAAAAATCTTTGTGCCATCTTGAATTTCTTTCATCAGTGTTTTCTAATTTTCAGGGTATGGTCTTTCTTCTGTTTGGTTCTTCATTCTTGACATGTCATTCTTCTGAGTGCAACTGTAAATGAGATTGTTTTCTTAACGTCTCTTTCTGTGGCTTCATTGTTAGTCTTTGGAAATGCAACAAATTTCTGTATATTGATTTTGGATCCCGAGACTTCACTGAATTCACCTATCGATCCTAGCTATTTTTATTGTGGAGTCTTAGGGTTTTGTATATATATTATCCTGTCGATAGTGAGAGATTTCCTTCTTCCACACTGATTTGGATTTCTTTTGTCTGCTTTGTCTACGTTGTCTGCTTTGGCTACATCTTTCAGTCCTATGTTGAGTGAAAGTGGTGAGAGTGGACATCCTTGTGTTGTTCCTGCCTTACGGGAAAAGCCGTCAGTATTTTCTTATGAAGGATGATGTCAGCTATGTTTTTCATAGATGGCCTTTGTTATGTTGAGTTATGCTCCCTCTACACCTACTTTGCTGAAGGGTTTGTTTCTTTGTTTTTGTTTTTTTTTTTTTTTTTTTATCATGAATGGATTGTGTATATTGCCAAATGCATTTTCTGCATCTATTGAAATGATCTTATGGTTCTTAACCTTTCTCTTATTGATGTAATGTATCACAATGATTGGCTTGAGAATATTGGACCACATTTGTGACCCAGGAATAAATCCCAGTTGATCATGGTCATTGATATTTTAATGCACTGTTGAATGATGTTTGCTATTCTTGTATTGAGAATTTTTGCATGTATGTCCATCAGGGCTATTGGCCTGTGCTTCTCTTTTGTAGTGGTGTCTTTTCCTGGTTTTGGTATCAGGGTAAGGCCGGCCTCATAGAATGAATTCAGTTTTCCTTCTTTTTCTATTTTTGGGGATAGGTTAAGAAGAATAGGCATGAAGTCTTCTTTAAGGGTTTGGTAGAATCTGCCTGTGAAGCTATCTTATCCTGGATATTGCTTGTTGGAACTTTGTCATTACCGACTTCATTTCCGTA
The DNA here is from genome assembly GCF_024362965.1 of Panthera pardus. Taxonomy (NCBI): domain Eukaryota; kingdom Metazoa; phylum Chordata; class Mammalia; order Carnivora; family Felidae; genus Panthera; species Panthera pardus. The sequence continues at coordinate 173,448 of NW_026526857.1, forward strand.
CTGATACAGGGTATCCGTCTGTCCAATTTTCTATTTCCTCCTGTTTCGATGTTGGTCGTTTAATTTTTTCTAGGAATTTAATCATTTCTTCTAGGTTGGCAATTTGCTGGCATGTATTTTTTCATAATATTCCCTTATGAGATTGTATTTCTGTGGTGTTGGTTGCTATTTCTCCTTTCTCATTTGTGGTTTTATGTATTTTAGTGTTTTGGGTTTTTTTTTTTTTTCTGTGATGTCTGGCAAGAGGTTTATCAACTTTATTGGTTTTTCTCAAAGAACCAGCTTCTCCTTTCATTGATCTTTTCTGTTTTCATTTTCTCTCTCTTCTTTCTTTGTTTTTCTTTCTTTCTTTCTTTCTCTTTCGTTTCTATCTCATTTATATCTGCTCCAAACTTCATGATTTCCTTCTTTCTGCAGGTTCTAGGTTTGATGGTTGTTCTTTATCTAGCTTCTTTGGATGCAAGATTAGGTTGCTTACTTGAGATTCCTCTTGCACCTTGAGGTAAACCTGTATTGCTGGAACGCCCATCTCAGAATTGGTTTTGCTACACCCAGCAGTTTGGGATCATTATGTTTTCATTCTAACATTTTTCATTGCACTTTAAAAAGCTTTAAATTCAAGCTAGTTAACATGTAGTAAAATAATGATGTCAAGAATATAATGTAGTGATTCATCACCTATGTATAATTCCCAGGGCTCATCCCAACTAGTGTCTCCCTTTATGCCTATCACCCATTTAGCACACCCCCCACCCAAACCCCACCAGCAACCCTCAGTTTGTTCTCAGTGTTTAAGAGTATGGCTTGTCTCCCTCTCTGTTTTTATCTTATTTTTGCTTCCCTCCCGCTCATTTCATCCGTTATGTTTCTTAATTCCACATGAGTGAAAGCATGCGATATTTGTCTCTCTCTCTCAATGACTTTATTTCACTTAGCATAATACATTCAAGTTCCATCCACATTGTTGCAAATGGCAAGATTGCATTCTTTTTCATCGCTGAGGATGAAAATCCTCCATTGTACATATATACCGCATCTTCTTTATCCATTCGTCAGTCGGTGGATATTCAGGCTCTTTCCATATGTTGGCTATTGTCAATAATGCTGCTATAAACTTTGGGGTGCATGTGCTCCTTCAAATCACCATTCCTATATCCTTTGGATTAAGTACTTCTAGTGCAATCACTGAGTCATGAGGTAGTTCCAGTTTTAATTTTTTGCTGAACCTCCATCCTGTTTTCCAGAGTAGCTGTGCCAGTATGCATTCCTACAAGCGGTAACAAAAGGATTCCTCTTTCTCTGCATCCTTGCTAATATCTGTGCTTGCCCAAGTTGTTAATTTTAGCCATTCTGACAGGGTGGTATGTCACTGTGGTTTGGGTTTGCATTTCCCTGATGATGAGTGATGTAAAGCGTCTTTTCCTGTGTCTGTTACCATGTGAAACTCTTCTTTGGAAAAGTCTGTATGTGTGTCTTTGGCCCACTTCTTCACCGGATTATTTGCTCTGGGGGTGCTCTTTATAGATTTAGATCTTTCCATGAAGTTTTAAACTTTCTTCTCCTCCTCCTCCTTCACCTCCTTCTCCTCCCCTTCCCACTCCCCTCCTTTTTCTTTTCTCCTCCTCCTCCTCCTTCTTCTGTCTTCTTTTTTCCTTCTTTTCTTCTTTCCGTCTTCTTCCTTTATTCTTCTTTTCCTTCTCCTCCTCGCTCTCCTCTTCCTCTTCCACCTCCTCCTTGTCCTCCTCCTCCTTTCTTTTTCTTCTTCCTCTTCTTCATTTCCTGGCTGACACATTCGTTATTTAGTAGTATGGCATTTAACCTCCATGTATCTATGGTCTTTGCAGATGTTTTGTTATGGTTGACTTTCATAGTGCTGTTGTCAGAGAAGGTGCATGGAATGATTTCAGTGTTTTTGTATTTGTGGAGATCCATTTTGTGACGTAACATGGGATATGTTCTGAGAATGTCTGATATATATGCACTTGTAAAGAATGTGTATTCTGCTGTTTTAGGATGGAATGATCTCAATATATCTGTTAAGTCCATCTGGGCCACTAGGTCACTTAAAGCCATGTTTCCTTATTTTCTGTTTAGATGCCATGTCCATTGTTGTCAGTGGGGTGTTAAAGTCACCTACTTGTATTGTATTGCTATGAATTAGTTCCTTCTTTCATTATTAAGTGTTTAATGTCTTTGGGAGGGGTCCTAAGTTGGATCAATATATATTTACAAGTGTTGTATCTTCTTGTTGATTCTATTATGATATAGTGTCCTTTCTGTCTGTTGTTACAGTTTTGGTTTTAAGGTGTGTTTTGACTGATATAAGGTGGCTACTCCAGCCTTCTTTTGACAACCCTTTGCATGACAAATCCTACTCCATCCTCTCACTTTCAATCTGCAGGTGTCTTCAGGTCTAAAATGGGTCTCCTGTAGGCAGCATGTGGGTGGGTCTTGTCTTTTAATCCATTCTGCCTCCCTATGGTTTTAATGGGATCATTTAGCCCATTGACATTCAGAGTAATTATTGATGGATACCATTTTATTACTTGTTTTGTGATTGTTTTGGAAGATTTTCTCTGATCTTTTTCTTGACATTCTCTCTTTCATGTTCTCCTGATTTTCTTTAGTGATATGTTTGGATTCCTTTATCTTAATTCTTTGTGTCTTTATTAGTGGGTTTTGATATTTGGTAACCTTTCGGTTTGTATGTAGCCTCTATTATATGTAGCTGTCTACATTAAGTTAGCCATAATTTGACGGAACCCCTTGTTTTCTCCTTTCCTCCACACGTTTGAGGTATATGATGTTTTATATCCTTTTCTGTGAGTTCCTTGACTGGCTTATGTACAGAAAAAGTCATTTAACTGCGTTTTCTACCTCTATGCTGACACTTTTCATCTGCCCATTCCACTGAAAGAGTTCCTTTTAATATTTCTTGAAGGTCTGGTTGAGTTATCATGAACTGTTTAGTTTTTTGGCAGTCTGAGAAACTCTCCTTATATTCTGAAAGATCCCCATGCTGGAAGGAGTATTCTTGACTGCAGAACCTGACCCTTAAGGCTGACCCTCACACTAACAAATTCTCTCAACTGAGCCCTCCAAGTAGGCCTTTACCATTTTCCATGCACTAACCCTAAGCCAAACCATGGCTCTGACCTTAATAGGGCTTGAATGGTAGTTCTGAGGAAATTATTTGCGACACATGACTGATGCCAGGTGACTCAGCCAGGGACAAGAAAGCTAGTGGTGCCATTTGCAATGACCAAGATGCAGCCTCAGAGAAGGATTCTGAACAAAATTCTACCCTGGACCACACAATCAGCCTAAGCCAAAGCCTGTCACAAATCCTGAGTTTTGCCCTCAACTCAGCGCTCTGTGGGGGTTCTGCACTGCAGGTGAATGGACCATTACCATCTGCCATGCCCTACACCTAACCCTAAATATGACTCTGTTCCTACCAAGGCCTGGATCCCAGGTCTGACCAAACAAGGAATTTGGGAAACATGACTAACCCAAGATAATTCAGACAGGAATGGAGAAGGACGTTCTGCTCTTTGTAATGACCAGGACGGAGCTCAAATATAGGATTGTGGACCAACACCTAAGACTCACCCACACCATCACCCTAGCACTGAATACTGTCCATAAGCCTGAGCCTCACCCTAACATTTATCCTCCTCTCAGACCTTTAGGGAGGTCCTATGTTTGAGGAAGACACCGACTTGGGATCCATGACCACTGCAAGATTATTCAGCCAGGAACACAGAAGGAATCCATGCCCCTGGCCATGACTGGGACGGGGCAAAAGAGTATGATTCAGACTGAAAATCTAACCGGACTGCACACCATCAGCCCAGCCCCTGCACCTTAGGCTGCACCTAGGCTGATCCTCATCCTATCCCTCATCCTCAAATGACCTCTACAGTGAGGGAAATGTGCCTTGCTGGCGGCTAGGGCCCTATAGTCTCCTGGGCCTTAACACTAACCTTTCCCATGGATGTGGTCCTCCCAAGCCCACATTTCAAGTCTCGGGAAACAATGGGTTTGGGTTTGGGACACAAGACTCACTGAAGTGGACGCAGCCAGGGACACAGTGGCAAACTGTGCTATCGGGCATGAGGATGGAGCTAGAAAGTATGATTTTGTGTGAAAACCTGACGCTAAGCCACACGATACACCTAGCTCATGAGGCCAAAAACTAAGCCTCACCTTTACCCTTTGTGTTGCCATCACCTGAGCTCTCTGTGAGGGGCTAGGCACTGCTGGTGGATAGGCCTCTGCTATCTTCTGGCTCCCAACCCAAACCCTAGCCTTAGCTCCATCTCGACCCAAGAGCGAATCACAAGATGAAGGAAACAATGGATTTGGGACAAATGACTGACTCAAGGGGCTCAACCAGAGACACAAGAAGAAATGATGCTGGGTGCAAAGATCAGACCTGAAGCAGAACTTGAGGCTGACCCTCACACTGATACTTAACATCAACCAAGAGATAAGCCTTGACCATTTTCCTCATCCTAACCATAACACTAGCCACAGCTCTGACCCTACATGGGCCTGAACACTAGGTCTGAGGAAACAATGGATGTGGAACACACGACTGACCCAAGTTGCTTGGCCAAGTCCATAAGAGAAAATGGTGCCATTTGCAAAGACCATGATGGAGCCAGAGTGTATGATGCTGGGTAGAAACTATCCCGTATCCTAGACCACCCAATCGGCCTAGCCCTTTACCCCAAACCAAACCCTTGATGGACACCCGGACACTCGGGCTCAACTGAGCACTCTGTGTAGGTCTTTGCACTGCCAGCGGATAGGTCCTTATAGATTGTCCACAGCCTAACCCTAATCCTAGCCATTGTTCTGGGCCTACTTAGGCCTGAGTGCTGGTTCCAAGGACACAACTGAATTATGATACATGAATGATAAAAGATAACTTGGTTAGGAACAAACAAGGATACAGAGCCATTTGCAAGGACTGGCATGTAGCCTTGAGAGCAGGATTCTGAGCAAAATCCTAACTCTAGACCACACAATCAGCCGAGCCCTTAAACTGAGACCAAAGCCTGTCGCAATTTGTCACTTTAGCCCTCAACCCAGCCCTCCAGGGAGGGTTCTGCACTGCCAATGAATTGACCCCTACAAACTGCCAGGCCCTAACCCTAACCCTAGTCATGACTATCCCCACCCAATCCGGATCTCAGGTCTGACCAAACAAGGAATTTGGCACACAAGACTGATGCAAGATTCCTCAGTCAGGAATAGAAAAGGCAGTTGTGTGGTTTGCAACAACTGAGATAGAGCTGGAGCGAAGGATTGTGGGCAAATACCCAACCCTAACCTTCACCATCACCTTAGAGGCCTAGGAACACAGTCCATAAGCCTCACCCTCACCTAACACTCAGCCCTTCGGGGAGTGCTCTGCAGTACCAGCAAAGAGGTCGCTAACATCTCCCGGTCCATAATACTAATAGTTGAAAACTAGTTTCTCTCTGGGTGTCATTCAGCGTGAGTGTCTCAGAGAAATATCCTTTCCTTTAAGTTGGGGAATCTGGCCAAGTCCTTAGGTCTCTGGCATAGGTTGGGACACAGGACCCCTCATTTGCCTTTCAGAAGTGTGCTGACAATGGGAGGCATAGGGGCCTTGAAGGTGCCCAGCAGAGTGTCCATGTGTAGGCAATGCTAGGGTTTGGCAGGGAGCTGGTCTTCCTTCTGGTTGAAGGAGAAACCACGGTAGACATTTCATTCCCAGCTTTGTCCTCCTCTCCTCTGTAATGTAGAAGAAACCTAGCCTCCTTCTAGCCCTTCCCATCCATTTTCTGTTTCCTTAACTAGGTCATGGGTCACAACCAGGTGGAACTTGTCTGTCAGCCACATAACCAACACCGGGGTTTGTGATGAAATGCCACTCTGGTCTTGTGCCATGGGAGAGCCATCAGTTCCTTTATGCCAAAGAAGAATGAGCCTCGTGTCCATGAGCGCCTGTTGCTTGGCCCAAGTCATCTCTGTGATGGGTAGCCAGCTTGCCTCCCTCCCCTGGCTTATTGAAATGTCTTCATCCTCTTAGGCAGATGGATCAAGCATGCACAGTAGACGGCAGGACAATTCAGCCCAAAAAAGCCCTTATAAGGAATACTGCACCTTGACTTGGTTACAATACCCCAAGCACCAATGGGACCCCTAACCTGCTACCCTTGAGTCACTGCTCCTTCTCTGCCTGACGGGGAGGGCATACAAAGGAGCCAAGGTCCAGAGCCTTCCTTCTCTTTCTGAAAGAAAAGTGTAGGCCTCATGCTAACTGAGCACCCAGGTGTAGGCAATGGATGTTTCCCTTTGCCTCGGCCCATGGGTGTTTCTTACTATAGTTAGCTTCTCAGGAGATTGTGCTAAGTGGGTCCTCAGCTTCCTCCTGCTCTCCTTTGTAATGAGGAACTCTGGCCCTCTATTTATTTCCATCCTTTTGCTATTTTCTTCAAACTAGCATCTTGCTGGAGTCCATTCAGAGTCAATATCTCAGAGAAACATCCTCCCTTCTAAACTGGGGCCTCTGGCTGAGTCCTGGTGACTCTGGCATAGATTGGCAATAGGACCTCTCATAACTTCCTATTACAACTCCATTCTTAACGACAGGCCTAGGGCATATGAAGGTGCCAAATTGGATATGGATAGATATGGGTAGGTAGTCCCAGAGGTTTGGAGAGGGACTGGCCTTACATATAGAGCAAGGAGAAATGCAGGTAGATAAACGGAGCTAGCATAACTCATTCCCATTAGTAATGTAGAGACTTGGCCTCCCTTGTAACCATTCCCACCAATTTGCTACTTTCTAAGTCCTGAGTCACATTCAGAAATGTGTCACTCACTTCACACAATCAAAACCCAAAGATTGGTGCTAAACTCCCATTGTGAGAGCAACCAGTAACTTCAAATAAAATAAAGGATGGCCTTGTTGTCCCTGAGTGCTTGGTGCTTGGCCACGTCTGTTTAAATGCAGTAAGGGCATGTCTGCCCTCTTTCTGTGCCAAACATGATTCCCATATGCACACTATTCTTCAGACCTGGTCAGCACAGAAAAAGCCCTTTGAGGAGTGACTGTATCAGGTCCAGGTCCCAAACACTTGATCCCCAGCTGGGAGCAGGAGATCCTTGCCTCTACTTCAATGTTGCATTTATTTCCTGATAGGAAAGACAGGGAAAAATCACCAAATACAGCTTCTCATATTTCTTAACAAAAATACAGAACTCCTGCAGATTTCCACTCTCATGTATAGCCAATGGAGGTTTCCTTTTCCACCAGCTCTCAGGTGTTTCTTACTCTTCAGCCAGCCTGCCAGGAGATAGGAGAGGCACTGAATTCTATATCTCACTCTCTTCTGTAATGAAGACCTTTGATCTTCCAGGTGCCTATGTGATTTTATTGCTCTTTTCTCAAACTAGGTTCTTCCTGGGAGCCATTCAGAGCAAGAGCCTTAGAACAATGTCCTCTGTTTAAATTAAAACATTCCAGGATCCCCTGGAGCTGTGCCAGGTACAACCCAGGTCCAAATATTGGTCTTGAGTTCCCAGTCAGTTCCTCAGCCAATTGATGGCTCTCAGTGTCTTGTATGCCAGAGGAAAGCAGGCCTCTGTGTCCCTGGGGGCTTGGTGCCTAGTCAGCAAACAGCCAACCCCCAAGCTCACAGCTACGAGGAGTATTCTCCTTTGGGATATCCGATGCTGATGGCTGAGCACGGGACAGAGTGGGAACCCGATGCCCATCCCTGGGTGCCTGTTGAGTGTGTGTCAGCTCCATGGCTCCTAAGGGTGAATCAAGAGGCAGTCAGAAACACAGGAAAGCAGAGGAGATGGTTGCAGTCAGGACCAAAAGGCATTTGATATTTCCATCCAAGGGGATAGAATGCGATCAGTGTGGAATGGAGAGGTTTATCTTCATTTTCCCAAGACATAGCAAGGGAGCCAGCTCTCAGCCTGTAAATCTGCCTGAACCTCCCCACACACAGCTCTTGGCGGGACTCCTTCTGATGCCTTAGGGCTCTGGATGTCCATGTAGTCCTGAAGTCACAAGGCCAGGGACTCCGGCTCCACCTGTCACACGACCGTGTGGGACTGGTCCCCATTGGACATCTGCAGCCAGATGTATAGTACTCTAAAAGACTGAGTTTTTATGGACCCCAGGACGAACCTTGATGGATGATAAAGCAATTTTGTGAAGCTGGATAAACCGAGGGCCAGTGTTCTTCGTGTTTAGAAGAACCTGACTAGCGCAATGTATTCACAATCTGGCTAGCACAGGAATCAAAAGAATTTGGGGGGGGGGGTCTTTGGCCACAGGAGTGTTCCAAAGGATTCCCGTTGGAGCCCTGTGAGCCAGAGGACCACATTCCCCCCCCCCCCGAGAAATAGAGCAGAACTTTGCATTCTGGTGGGTTTCAGCCCATAGTATTGGTAGAGAGGGTCAGCAGTGGCTCTGTGATATGAAGAATGTGCTTCCATGTGATGATCAAGATGTTGGAATGAACCTTGATGCACTATTTACTCAAAAGGCTTTTTGTGCGCTGATCATGTGGAGCATGGTGTGTTTTCACAGACTGTGTACTTCTGGATGAGGGTAGCTCCATCCATTCGGGGTGGGGGTCAACATGGCTCCCATTCCTATGATACTGTTGCCTGCCCAGCACCAGGGGAGCAAAGACATGGAGGGGTAGCTCTCCTCTGGGACATCGAGCTCTGAGAGCCCTGCATCGGGTCAGGGATGGCTTGGAAACTCACCTACCAACCAGGGATCTCACTTGGTGTATGAGGACAGACACAGTGCGTCACACTGTACTTGTAGGCACCTAACGCTAGGCCATTTCCTGGTGCTTTTACACAAGAGTTTAAGAACAGTTCTGTTCAAGTACACCTTTAGCCCCTTTCTCTCTCTTCTTCTTCTGGAATTCCTATGATACAGATAGTGTTCAGTTTGATTGCATCTCTTCCTTCTGTAATTCTCCCCTCATGCTTCTGGATTTTTTTTATCTCTTTTTCTCAGCTTCCTCTCTTTCTATAATTTTATCTTCTAATGGACCTAATCTCTCCTCTGCCTCCTCAATCCGTGTTATGGCTGCCTCCATTTTATTTCGCACCTCATTTATAGCATTTTTTTAGTTCCTCATGACTATTTCTTAGTCCCTCGATCTCTGTAGCAATAGATTCTCTGCTGTTCTCTATGCTTTTTTTCAAGCCCTGCGATTAATATTATGACCATTATTCTAAATTCTTGTTCCATTATATTGCTTAAATTGTTTTTGATCAGTTCATTAGCTGTCATTAGCTACTTCCTGGAGTTTTTTTGAGGAGAATTCTTCCGTTTTGTCCTTTTGGGTAGTCCCTGCGGTGGCTCCAAACTGCAGGGCACTTCCTCTGTGCTGCTGGGAGTTACATGTTGGTGGGCGGGGATGCAGTCAGACCCGACATCTGTCCCCAGCCCACCGCTGGGGCCACAGTCAGACTGTGTGTACTTTACCTTCCCCTCTCCCAGGGGCAGGACTCACTGTGGAGTGGTGTGGCCCCTGTCTGGGCTACTTGCACACTGCCAGGCTTGTGGTGTTCCTTCCATGGGACCTGACGTATTTGCCGGGATGGATCGGCAAAGTGCACAGGGGCAGGATGGGCAAGCTTAGCTCGCTTTGACAGACACATAGACCAATGGAATAGAGACTCCAGAATTGGACCCACAAACGTATGGCCAACTAATCTTTGACAAGGCAGGAGAGAATATCCAGTGGAAAAAAGACCGTCTCTTTAACAAATGGTGCTGGGAGAACTGGACAGCCACATGCAGAAGAAAGAAACTGGACCACTTTCTTACACCATTCACAAAAATAAACTCCAAATGGATAAAAGACCTGCCTGTGAGACAGGATACCATCAAAACCCTAGAGGAGAAAGCAGGAAAAAAAACCTCTCTGACCTCAGCCACAGCAATTTCTTACTTGACACCTCTCCAAAGGCAAGGAAATTAAAAAGCAAAAGAAAGGGAATTTTAATTGAACTATTGGGACCTCATGAAGATCAAAAGCTCCTGCACTGCCAAGGAAACAATCAACAAAACTAAAAGGCAACCGACGGAATGGGAAAAGATATTCGCAAATGACATATCAGACAAAGGGGTAGTATCCAAAATCTATAAAGAACTCACCAAACTCCACCCCCGAAGAACAAATAATTCAGTGAAGAATTGGGCAGAAAACATGAATAGACACTTCTCTAAAGAAGGCATCCAGATGGCCAACAGGCACATGAGAAGTTGCTCAACGTGACTCCTCTTCAGGCAAATTCAAATCAAAGCCACACTCAGATACCACCTCACGCCAGTCAGCATGGCTAAAGTGAAAAAATCAGGAGACTCTAGATGCTGGTGAGGATGTGGAGAAACGGGAACCCTCTTACACTGTTTGTAGGAATGCAAACTGGAGCAACCACTCTGGAAAACAGTATGGAGGTTCCTCAAAAAATTAAAAATAGATCTACCCTATGACCCAGCAATAGCACTGCTAAGCATTTACCCGAGGGATACAAGAGTGCTGATGCATAGGGGCACTTGTACCCCAATGTTTATAGCAACACTTTCAACAATAGCCAAATTATAGAAGGAGCCTAAAAGTCTGTCACCTGATGAATGGATAAAGAATTCGTGGTTTTTATACACAATGGAGTACTACTTGACAAAGAGAAAGAATGAATTATGGCTTTTGTAGCAATGCGGATGGAACTAGAGAGGGTTATGTTAAGTGAAATAAGTCATACAAAGACAGATACCATATGTTTTCACTCTTATGTGGATCCCGAGAAAACAGAAGACCACGGGGGAGCGGAAGGAAAAAAAGGTTAAAGAGGCAGGGAGCCAAAGCATAAGAGACCCTTAAAAACTGAGAACAAACAGGGTTGATGGCGGTGGGAGGGTGGGGAGGGTGGGTGATGGGCATTGAGGAGGGCACCTGTTGGGATGAGCATTGGGTGTTGTATGGAAAAAATTTGACAATAAGTTTCATATATAAAAAGAAGAGTACTTCTGACTACATATCCCCAAGGAGCTAGTTCTAAAACCGTCTTGTAGCAAAGGGTAATTTCAGCAGGAAAGCACAAGTGTCTACACAGAGGGGTGGTGAGGAAAGTGTTACTCCATATGTCTACGAAGGACAAGAATGTCACTTGAAGCACAGTAATGCTTTGGGCACTTAAGCACAGGGCCTTTCCCTATGGCTAATATAGAATGTTCAAGTTTGTATTTAAATTCCAGTTAGTTAACATACCGCGTATTAATAGTTTCAGCTGTAGAATTCAGCTGCTCCACCCTTCCACACAACACCCGGTGCACATCACATAGTGTACTCTTTAATTCCCATGTCCTGTATAGTCCCACTGCCCCCGCACATTTCTCCTCTGGTATCTATCAGTTTGTTCTCTATAGTTAAGAGTAAATATCTTGTGTTGCTGCTCTCTTTGTTCCACCATGATTACTTATTTCTTTTGTTTCTTACATTCCACATAGGAGTGAAATCATACAAGCCTTTCTCTGACTCATTTCACTTATACTATTCTCGAGCTCCATCCAAATCATTGCAAAGGAAAATGTCATCCTCTTTCATGGCTGCATAATATTCCATTGTGTGTATATATGTGTGTTTTATATATATATATATATATCACATCTCCATCCATTTCTCAGTCAATGGACATTTGAGCCCTTTCCGTAACTATTTTTCATTGTGCTGCTAAAAACACTGGGGTGCCTATATTCCTTTGAATTCTCATGTTTTGTATCCTTTGGGTAAAAACATAGTGCAATTGCTGGATCATAGGGTAACTCTAAGTGTGAAAGGGTAATTTTTAAAATTTATTTATTTGAAAGGGAGAGAGGGAGAGGTGGGAGAGGAGCAGAGAGAGACAGAGAGAGACTCCCAAGCGAACTCCATTTTGCCAGTGCAGAACCCAACGAGGGCTCAGTCCCATGACTGTGAGATCATGACTGGAGTGGATATCAAGAGTCAGTCGCCTGACTGTGCTACCCAGGTGCCCCAGGGCAGCCTTATTCTTAACATTTGATTGATGAAACCTTGTGCTGTTTTTCAGAGTGGCTGCAACTGTTGGCATTCCCACCCACAGTGTCAGAGGGTTTCCTTTTCTGACCATCCTTGACAACACCAATTGTTTCCTGTTTTGTGAGATTTAGCCCTTCTGACAGATGTGTGATGATAATCTCACTGTAGTATTGATGTGTATTTCCCTGATGAGTGATGTTGAGCCTCTTTTCATGTGTCTTTGGAACAAGGGTCACCTTGTGTGTTCTCCTGTGTGCCCCTCTCCCTCTCCCTCTTTCCTCAATGAGGGCTTCCACTCCTCTGCAGCAATGCTGATATATTTCTCCCCAAGCCCCCTCTCTGCACTTCCTACTGTCTTTGATGTGGCTTCTCTCCCTCTATCTGTGAACTTTGCTTTCTGGGGTATTTAGAATGATTGGCAAGTGATCTAGCTATGATTGGCTAGTTCAAAGGCTGAGACTACACGGCTGCCATGCTAGCTCTCTCAGCACACACTAATAAAGAATGTTTCAACCAACTGCTTTGAGATGTATGTGAAAGGCTACACGAAAGACCCTTGGGCAGTGTCGTTTCAGGCAGTAAACCACAAGGCGTGGGTGGCGGCTGGTGGGTGTGTTCAGGGGGTACATATGTGGTGTGTGTGGAGTGGCTGTGATCCTGTTCTGTATAGATGGCACATATGTTGTATATGTGGTTTGTGTCTGCCTATGGCATTTGTGTGGTGGGCGTGGTGTGTGTATGGTGTGTTGGTGGTTTATAGCTGTGTGGTGTAAGTGAGGTCTATGTGTTGTGATTGTACTATATATGTCATGCGTGTATACTCCATGTACAATGTGTGTTCGTGCGTGAGGTTTGTATGGCGTGTGTTTTGCATGTGGTGCCTGTGCAGTTTTGTGGTGTGGCATAGGGGTGGAGTTGGTGTGGTGGTAAGTGTGGTGTGTATGGTGTGCGTGGTTTTTGTGTGTCATATATGTATGGGTTCTCATGGTGTGTGTGTTGTAGATGTGGTGTCTGTGTAGTATGTGTTGTGTGGGATATACGTTCGGCGTGTGTGTGGTGTATATATGGAGTGTGTTTGTGTGGTATAGGTGTGTAGGGTGTGTATACGTGTGTGTGTGGTATGTGTATTGTGTGTAGGAAACAGTAGGTGGAAGATATCTGTGTGATGCGTATGTGGTGTGTATGGGGTGAATGGGTGAGGTGTTTCTGTGGCATTCGTGTGTCATGCGAGATGCTTGTACTGTGTAGGAGTAGTGGAGCCGGGTGGTAGATGTGTCACATTTGTGTCTATATGGGCAGTGTGCGTGATGTCTGTGTAAGTTATGTGTAGAGGAGGTGGCATCTGTCTTCTGTATATGTGGAGTAGGTTCGGTGTGTGTGGTGTGTATGTGGAGTGTGTTTGTGTGGTATACGAGAGGTGGTTTGTTTGGAAATTGTGTGCTGTATACGTGTTGAGTGTGGTAATAAGGTGAGAGGGTTATAACTGGGTGTGTGGGGCATGTGTGATCTGTGTTGGATATGCTTGTGGTATATGCATGGTGTGTGGTGTATATGTGGTGTGTGTAATACATGTGTGTGTACATGGTGTATGTGTGATGTAGGTGCGTATGTAGTATTAATGTGGCCAATGCGGTGTGCAAGGTGTGTGGTATGTGCAGGGTGTGCGAGTCTGTGCGTTGTAAGTGTCTTGGTAACAAACTGTGGTCGTGTGTGGTGTATTTTTCATAAATATTTTGTATTTGTGTGTTGTGTGTTCGTGTATGGTGGTAGGTGTGATACAGGTGTGGTGTTTGTGTGTAATATGTTGTACTGTGTGGTTGCATATTAGTTGCAAGATGGTTTCCCGAAAGTGCAGTTTGACCGAGTTATGTGGCACTCTCTGCATAGTTTCCGCATAAGTTTTCAGACACTGCTGAGTGAAACGAGATGTTAGCTAGGAGATGGTTTACCCACAATGTTCTTTCCCAGAGTTGTTTATACGGCACTTACCTTTGTAGGCCCCGCATAGGTTTCAAACAGTTCTCAGTGAAACAAGATATCAGTTGAAAGACTATGTCAGTACAGTGTTCTTTCACATAATTGAGTATATGGCACTTTCTGCATAGGCACCGCATAGGTTTTCAAACGCTTCTAACTTAGTGAAACCAGATATTAGCTGCAAGAGGGTTTCTCGACAGTGCTTTCAAAGAGTCGAAGTATATGTCACCTTCCTCATCGTTCCCAACAAAGTTCCTGGTGAAACAAGATGTTAGTTGAAAGGTGGTTTCCCAAAGTGCTGCTTGATAGAGTTGAGTATATGGCCCTTTCTGCATAGGCCCCACGTAAGGTTTTCAGACAGTTATCAGCGAAACAAATTGTTGGTTGAAAGATGGTTTCTCCACTGTATTCTTTCAGAGTATCGAATACATGTCACTTTCCACATCGTTCCCCACATAGGCTTTCATACGCTTCTAACTTAGTTATACAAGATGTTGGTTGAAAGATATGTTCCCCAAAGTGCAGTTTGACAAAGTTGAGTATATGGCACTTTCCACATAGGCCCCGCATGGGTTTCCAAACACTTCTGACTTAGTGAAATAAGATTTTGGTTGAAAGATGGTTTCTCCATAGGATTTTTTAACAGTCACCTTCCGCATCATTCCCCGCAAAGGTTTTCAAATGATACAAGATGTTAGTTGAAAGACGGTTTCTGCAAAGAGCGGTTTGACAGAGTTGAGTATGTGGCACTTTCGGTAAAGGCCCTGCATAGTTTTTCAAACAGTTCTAACTTAGTGAAATGAAATGTTATAGTTGAAAGATGGTTTCCCCACAGTGTTATTTCATAAGGTTGAGCATATATATGGCACTTTCCGCATAGTTCCCGCATAGGGTGTCAGACACTTCTAATGTAGAGAAACGAGATGTTAGTTGAAAGAACATTTCCCCACACTGTCGTTTCACAGAGTATGTGGTACTTACTTTGTATGCCCTGCATGGGTTTTCAGAGTTCTCAACGAAGTCGATGCGAATTGAAAGAATTTTTCACCACAGCGTTGCCCCACAGAGTGGAGTATATGGGATTTTACGTTTTGGCCCCATAAGGGGTCACAAACACATCCATGATTGTGAAAGCAGACGCTTCTTGAAAGATTCTTTAAACACAGTAGTTTTTCACTAAAGTGAATGGCACTGTCCGGCTAGGCCCGGCATGTGTATTCAAACACTTCTAACTTAGTGAAACTACATGTTTCACTGAAGTGAGTGTATGGCACTTTCCGTCTAGGCCCCGCGTTAGGTTTTCAAGTTTCCAAGTTAGTTGAACCCGACGTTAGATGAAAACGTTGGTTTCCCCCAAGCGCTGTTTGACAGAGCTGGGTATGTGGCACTTGTGTTCCAACACTACTCCCTTAAGTTATACAAGAGTTTAGTTGGAAGATGGTTTCTCTACAGGATTCTTTCACTGTGGCTGGTATATGTCACTTTCCACATCTTTGCCCACGTTGGTTTTCAAACACTTCTAACGTAGTGCAGTTTGACAGAGTTGAGTATACGGCACTTTCCACATAGGCACTAAATCTTTTATAACTTAAAGATTTAGTTGGAAAATGTTTTCCCTGCAGTGTTGGGTCACAGAGTTCAGTACCTGGCACTTTCTGCATAGAGCCTGTGTACTTTTCAAACACTTTTAGTGAAACCAGATGTTAGTCGAAAGATCATTTCACCACAACGTTGTTTCACACAGCTGAGTACATGGCACTTAGCGGTTAGGCTTCTCTTAGGTTTTCAAACACTTCTGAGAGCGTCCAGATAGTAGTTGAAAGACTACTGTGACCGTTTCCCCACAGTGTTGTTTCACAGAGTTGAGTGTACGGCAATATCCGCATAAGCCCCGCCTGTGTTTTCAAACACTTGTAACTGAGTGAAACCAGATGTCAGGAGATTGTCTCCCGACAATGCTGTTTCACAGAGGTGAGTATGCGGCACCATGGTTTTCAAACACCTCTTAGTAAAGCAAGAGATTGTTCGGAAGATGGAGTCCCCACAGTGTTCTAGCACAGTGTTGACTGTATGGTACTTTCCGCATAGGTCCCTCATAGTTTTCAAACATTTTACCTTAGTGAAACCAGATATTAGTTGAAAGATCGTTTCACCACACCTTTGTTTCACAAAGTTAGTTGAGTGTGTGGCACTTAGCGCTCAGGTTTCTCTTAGGTTTTCAAACACTTCTAATGTAGGTAGTTGAAAGACGGCTTCCCCACAGGGTGGTTTCACAGAGGTGAGAATATGGCACTATCCTCATAGACCCAGCATGGCTTTTCAAACACTTGTAACTTGGTAAGTCCAGATGTTAGTTGAAGGACAGTTTCCCCACCATGTTGTTTCACAGAGTTGAGTATGTGACACTTATCTTCATCGCCCTAACCACACAGGTTTGCAACCACTTCTAACCTAGTGAAACCAGGTGTTAGGAGAAAGAAGGTTTTTCCCCCACTGTCTTGTTTCACAGAGCTGAGTATATGGCACTTTTGGTGTAGGCCCCGTATCGTTTTCAAACACACCTAACTTAGTGAACTAAGATGTTAGTTGAAGGACGGTGTCCCCAAAGTGTTGGTTGACACATTTGAGTGTAAGGTACTTTCCGTGTAGGTTCCGCATACGTATTCAAATACGTCTAAAAGTGATGCCGGATGTTATTTGAAAGATGGGTTCACCACACTGGTGTTTTACAGAGTGGAGCGGAGGGCACTTTCTGGGTAGAACCGAATAAGTTTTCAAACACATCTAACTAACTGAAACGAGAGGTTAGCTGACACATGGATTCCCAACAATGTTGTTTCACAGACTTGACTGGCCCTTTCGATGCAGGCCTTGCATGGGTTTTCAAACACACTCTGACTTTGTGAAACAAGGTGTTAGTTGGACAGTAGTTTCATCACACTGATATTCACACTTTTGCGTTTATGGCTCTTCAGGGTTAGGCCTCTCATAGGATTTCAAACACTTCTATCCTACAAAAACCAGATGGTAGTTGAAAGATGATTTCCCCCACTGGGTTGTTTCACAGAGTTGAGTGTATGCCACTATTCCCATAGGCCCCCGCATGTGTTTTCAAACACTTGAAACTTAGTGAAACCAGATATTAGTTGAAAGATCGTTTCACCACACTGATATTCACAGTCTTGAGGCTGTGGCCCTTCAGGGTTAGGCCTCTCATAGGATTTCAACACTTTTAACTCAAGGAAACCAGATGGTAGTTGAAGGACAGTTTCTTCACAGTGTTTTTTCACAGAGTTGAGTACATGGCCCTTTGGGGGTCAGCCCTGCATAGTGTTCAAACACCTTTAGGGAAACAGGATGTTAGTTGGAAGGTGGTTTCTCCACAGTATTCCCTCCCAATGTCGAGTATATGTCAATTTCCCCATGGTTCCCCGCATAAGTTTTCAAGCGATTCTACGTTAGTGATGCAAAATGTTAGCTTCAAAGATGGTTTCCGCAATGTGCAGGTTGACAGAGTTGAGTATATTATATGGCACTTGCCGCCTGGGCCCCGCATGGTTTTTCAAATGCTTCCAACTTAGGGAAATGAGATGTTGGTTGAAAGACCGTTTCACCACACTTGTTTCACAGAGTCGAGTATGCAGCACTTTCTGCAGAAGGCCCAATAAGTTTTCCAACACTTCTAACAGTGAGACAAGATGTTAGTTCAAAGATGGATTCCCCACGGTGTTGTTGGACAGAGTCCAGCATATGGCACCTTCTGCATAGGCCCCGCGTTGGTTTTCCAACAACTCTAACTGAAAGGTGATTTTGGTTGAAAGATCGTTTCCCCACAATGTTATTTCCCAGAGCTGAGTGTGCAGCACTTTCGGCGTAGGCCCCTCATTGGTTTTTAAATAATTGCAACCTAGGGAAACTTGATGTTAAGTGAAGGATAGTTGCCCTAAAGAGCTGCTTGATAAAGTTGAGTATATGGAACTCTGCACCTGGGCTCCGCAAAGGTTTTCAAACACTTCTAACAGGGAAATGAGATGTTAGTTCAAAGATGTCTTCCCCACAGTGCTTCACAGAACTGAGTACATGGCACTTTCCGCATATGCGGAAAACTTGGGTTTTCAAACACTTCTAACTTCGTGAAACCTTATGTTAGTTGAAAGATGGTTTCTCCACCCTGTTGTTTCACAGAGTTGAGTAGATGGCAACCCCTTCATAGTTCCCCGCGTGGCTTTTCAAGCACTTCTAAGTGAAACAAGATGTTAGTTGAAAGATGGATTCCCCGAAGTGTTGTCTGACAGAGTTGATTATATGGCACGATCTGCATAGGCCCTGCATTGGTTATCACATACTTCTAACGTAGAGTTAGTTTGAGTTGAGTTGAGAGAGTTGAGTACATGGTACTTTCCATGTGGACCCCGCATGGGTTTTCTAACAATTCTCATTTATTGAAACCAGATATTTGCTGAAAGATTGGTTTCACCACAGTCTTTTCTCACAGAGTCGAGTATATGCATTTCCGCATAAGCCCCGCATAGGTATTCAAACACTTCTCGTTTACTGAAATAAGATGTTAGTTGACGGGTGGGTTCCCCACAGTGTTTCATACACTTCAGAATATGGCACTTTCGGTTTAGTCCCCACGTGGGTTTTCAACTAAATCTATCCTAGTGTAACAGGATGTTGGTTGATAGAAGGCATCACCACACTGGTGTTTCACAGGCAGTTTCAGTGTGGGCCCCACGAGCGTTTTCAAACACTTCCAACTTCGTTGAACCAGGTGTCATTTTGAAAATTGGTTTGTCTGCAGTGATGTTTCGCAAAGTGAGTAAAGGCCGCTTTCGTTATACTTCTATGTCTAGGATCTCAACGCTTCTAACTTTGTGAACATGTTAGTTGAAAGATGTTTCAGCACAGTGATTTGGCACAATGTTGGGCATGTGGCGCTTTCCGTAAGTACGCCATTTTTCAACACGCACCTTGTTCCACTGAGAAGTGTTTGAAAACCTATGAGGGAAACTATGAGGAAATGGCATATACTCGACACTGACTTTCAACTCACATACACATCTTCACCAAGATGAAAGTGTTTGAAAATCTATGCAGAGCTTATGCTGAACATGCCATACATCAACTCTGGGAAACAACAGTTTACTGACAGTTTACCATCATTCAGCTAACCTCTCGTTTCACAATGTTGAGAGTTTGAAAACCCACGCGGGACCTACAGGGAAAGTGGCGTATACTCAACTCTATGAAACAACACTGTGGGGGGAATGATCTTTCACCCACCATCTGGTTTCACTAAGAGTTGTTTCAAAAGCAAGTCGGGGACTATGCAGAAAGTGCCTTATACTCAAATCGGTGAAACAACAGTGTGGGGAACGATCTTTCAACAAACCTTCGGTTTCACCAACTTAGAAGTGGTGGGAAACTTACGCGGAGAACTCCGAGAGACGTGCCATACACTCAACTCGGTGAAACCACGCTGTGGTGACAACGTCTTTCAACTACCATCTGATTCCACTAATTTAGAAATGTTTGAAAACCCATGCGGGCAACTATGCGGAAAGTGCCATTACTCAACTCTGTGAAACAACATTGTGGGATAACCATCTCTCAATTAGCAGCTTGTTTCCCTAAGTTAGAAGAGTTTCAAACCTATGCTTGGGGACGATGAGGAAAGCGACAAGGACTCGGCTCAGTTAAAAAGTACTGTGGAGAAACCATCTTGCAACTAACATAAGGTTTCACTCTGTTAGAAGTGTTTGAAAACCTATGCGAGGCCTATGCATAAAGTGTCATATATCCAACTCGGGCAAACAACACTGTGGGGCAACCATCTTTCAACCATCATCTTGTTTCACCACGTTAAAAGTGTCTAAAAACTCACGCAGGGGCACTTTTGTGCTCACTTTTGTGCCCGGTGAAAGAGTTGTCTGATGGAAACATCTATCAACTACCATCTGGTTTCTGTAACTTAGTGTGTTTGAAAACCGCAGCGGGGCCCACATCAAATGTGCCATATACACGACTGTATGAAGCATTGTGGGGAAACCATCTTTCAGCTAACAGCTCGTTTCACTACGGGACAAGTGTTTGAAAACCCATGCAGGGCCTAGGTGGAAGAAGCCATATACTCAACTCTGAAACAACACTGTGAGGTAACCATCTTACAATTAACACCTTGTTTCCCCAAGGGAGAAGAGTCTGGAAACATGCACACGTCCTACACGGAAACAGCCATATACTCATACTCATAAACACTGTGGGGGAAACCATCTTTCAAGTGTCGCCTTGTTTCATTAAGTTACAGGAGTTTGAAGACCCATGTGGGGCCTAAGGGAAAAGTGCTTTATACCTAACTTTGCAAAACAAGACTGAAAGAAAACATCTTTCAACTATTATCTCTTTGTCACAAAGTTAGAGGTCTTTGAAAACCCATGCCTGGCCGATGCAGATGGCTCTATATAGTCTGTGAAACAACCCTTTGTGAAACCTCTTTCAACTAACATCTTGTTTCACTAAGTTACAGTGTTGTAAAACCCATGCAGGGTTTATGCGGAAATTGCCATAAACGTAACTGTGAAAAAACAATGTGGTGAAAGCTTCTTTAACTACCATCTCATTTCACAAAGTTACAAGTGTTTGAAAACCTATGCAAGGCCTAGCAGGGAAAAGTGCCATAAACTCAACTCAGTGAAACACTTGGGAAAACAATCTTTCATTTAACATCTGGTTTCACCAAATTACAAGTGTTCGAAAATACACACGGGGCCTATAGGGATTGTGCCTTACACTCAACTCTGTGAAACGACCCTCTGGGGAAACCGTCGTTCCACTACCCCCGGCTGTCACTAAGCTAAAAGTGTTTGAAAACGTACGAGGGGCCTATGCACGAAGTGCCACATACCTAACTCTGTGAAACATTACAGTGGTGAAACCATCTCTCAACTACCCTCAGGCTTCACTAAGTTAGAAGTGTTTGAAATCCCAGGCGGGGCTTATATGAGAAAGTGCCATATACTCAACCCAGTGAAATAACACTTGGGGAAAACAATCTTTCACTCAACATCTGGTATCACTAAATTGCAAGTGTTGGAAAACGCCTGTGGGGCCTTGGTGGATAGTGCCATACACTCAACTCTGTGAAAAAACACGGTGGCAAAACCAATTTTTGTTACACGAAGTCAGATTTGTTTGAAAACCCATGCGGGACTACACCAAAACTGACACGTACTCAACCATGTGAAGCAACAGTGTGGTGATTCCATCTTTAAACAAATGTCTGGTTTCACTAAGGTAGCACTGTTTGAAAACACTTGTAGGGGCTACAAGGAAATTGGCGTATATTCAACTCCGTGTAACAAACAAACACACACTATGGGGAAACAGTCTTTCAACTAACCTCTTGTTTCACTAAGGTAGAATTTTGAAAACACTTGCGGGGCTTATGCATTGACATTTTATTCAACTCTCAAAAAACACTTTGCAGAAACCATCTTTCAACTAACAACTCATTTCACTCTGTTAGAAGGGTTGGAAAACCTACGCGCGGCCTATAAGGAAAGGGCCATTTACTCAACTCTGTCAAACGACACTCTGGTGACACCAACTTTCAAAAACCATCTAGTTTCATTAAGTTAGTAGTGTTGGAAACCCATACAGGGCTTCCACGGAGCGTGACATATACTCAGCTCTATGAAACACTGTGGGGAAACAATCTTCCAAGTAACCTCTTCTTTCACTAAGTTAGAAGTGTTTGAAACCCTTTGTGGGTCTTATGCACAAAGTTCCATAACCTCAACTCTGCCAAGCAGGCAGCCTTTTGGGGATACCGTCTTTCAACTTACATCTTGTTTTACCAAATTACAATTGTTCAAAAATCTTTGTGGGGAATGATGGAAGAAAGTGACCATATACTTGACTGGAAAAAATTCTCTTGAGAAACCATCTTTCAACTCATATCTGGTTTCATTAATTTAGAATGAATTAATGAAATTCTAATTTAATTAATGAAATTAATTAAAACCCTATATGGGGCTTATGGAGAAAGTGCCATATCCTCACCTCTGTCAAGCAACCCTGTGGTGAAACTATCTTTCAACTAACATATGGTTACACTAAGGTAAAAGTTTTTGAAAATATTTGCGAGAAATTATGAAGAAGTGCCATATACTCAGTTGTGTTTGACAATACTGTGGAGGAACCATCTTTCAAATAACTTCTTGTTTCACGAAGTTAGACGTCTTCCAAAACCTATGCGGAAAACATAGGGGAATGGCACAGACACAGCACTGTGAAATAACATTGTGGGGGAGCCTTCTTTCAACTAATCTCTTGTTTCACTAAGCGACTAGTGTCTGAAAACCTACGCGGGCAACTCTGACGCAAGTGCCATACACTCTGTGAAAACAGACTGTGGACAAACTGTCTTTCAACATCTTTCTTGAAGTAGGAAGTGACTGAAATTCTAGGCCTGAACGTATAATGACATTGCCACACACTCACCTCCTTGAAGCAACACCATGGAGAAACCATCTTTCAGCTAACGTCTGGTTTCTTATTGAGGGGTGTGTGAAATCTTTTATAGGGAACCGAAATGACTTATACTTAATTCTGGAAAAACACTATCGCGAAACCTTCTTTCAGCCAAATTTTGCTTTCACTGTTTCCACATGTGGAAAACTAACAACTTTCACGACGTTAGAAGTGTTCAAAAATCTAGGCCTAAATATATAATGACAGCGACATCCTCTGAACTCCTTGAAATTAAACAATGGAGAATCCTGTTTCAACTAAAGTCTGGTTTCAAATGAAGAGGTGTTGGAAACCCTTTATAGAGAACTATAAGGATCTTATACTTAATTCTGAAAAAAAAATCTATCCAGAAACGGTCTTTCAACCAGCTTCTCGTCTCACGTCTAAACGTGTTGAAAAACCTATCCTGAGAAATTATAGAGTGCCTTATAATCAACACTGTGAGGTCACCTTCTGGAAGAACCATCTTTCAACTAATCCTTTGTTTCCTTCAGAAGTGCTTGATATCCTATGAGGACAGTGACATGTACTCGACTCTGTGAAAACAGAGTGGAGAAATGACCTTTAAATAACATCTCGGTTCACTAACTTAGAAGTGTTTGAAAATCTAGGCCTCAATGTCAAATGAGAGTGCTATAGGCTCCACTCCTCGAATTAAAATCTTGTCGAGAACCCTTTGTCTTTCAACTAACGTCCTGCTTCAAAGTTAGAAGTGTTTGAAAACTTTTACAGGGAACTCTGGGGAAAGGGTCACAATCTTAACTCTGTGAAAAAAACACAACTAACTTCTTGTTTCACTGGGTCGGACTAGTTGGAGACTCGATGCAGGGAACTATAAGGAAACTGCCATATACTCAACATTGGGAGAAAACAGCGTGGGGGAAACCACCTGTTTCACTAGGTTAGGTGTTTGATAACGTACACTGGGAACTCTTAAGAAAGGGCCAAATACACAACTCTGAGAAAACACAAAAGTTTCAAACCAACTTCTTCCTTCAGTGGGTGAGAAGTCTTTGAGTCTCTGTGGGGGAAGTATGAGGAGAGTGCCATGAACTTCACTCTGTGAAACAACACTGTGCAGAAAGCACTTTGCAGATAAGTTCTTGTGTCCGAAACTGCATTTTTTAAATCAAACCGACGTAATATAAGGAAATTGCCATATCCGCACTCTGAGAAACACTGGGGAGAAGCCATCTTTCAACTAACATCACGTTTCAGTAAGTTAAACGCTAAGAAACTAACACCAGGGAACAGGGCTTTCAACTCTTGTTGACCCCACTTAGCTAGTCATGTTTGACGACCTGTGCGTGGAATTACAAGAAAGTCCGTATACTCAGTTCTGTTTGATAATACTGTGGAGACGGCATCTGTCAAATAACTTCTTATTTCACGACCTTAAAAGTCTTTCAAAACCTATGCAGAAAATATAGGGGAATTAATGTCACTGACCCCACTTCCGTGAAATAATATTGTGGGGGGAAACACTTCAACTAATTCCTTGTTGCACTAAGCAAAAATGGTCTGAAAACCTATGCTGGCAACTAGGGGGAAAGTGTAGATTCTCCACTCTGTGAAAACGCCGTGAAGAAACGACCGAAGACAAGTGCCATAGATTCAACAGTGTAAAGAAATCATTTTTACACTAACACCGTGTTTCATTGAGTTAGAAATGTTTGAAAACCTATGCGGGGAACATTGAGGAAAGTTCATTTACTCAACTCTATGAAAAAAAAAAAAAAAACCACTGTGGACATACCAACTCTCAACTAACGTCGTTTTTCACGGAGTTGGAAGCGACTAAAAATCTAGGGCTAAACGTATAATGACAGCGCCATACACTGAACTCCTTGAAGGAAAACCATCTTTCAAAAAAAGTCTGGGTTCAAATTGAGTGGTGTTTGAAACCCTTTACAGGGAACTATAAGGAACGGACCTCGTGCTTAATTCGGAAAACCCACTATGGCGAAAGGTTCTTGCAACCAACTTCTTTCACGAAGTTAGATGTGTTGGCAAAACTATCCCGGCAACTATATAAAGTGCCATCTACTCAACTCAATGAAAGACCATGGTGGAAGGGACCATCCTTCAACTAATTCCTTGTTTCACTAAGAAGTGTCTGAAAACCTAGGCGGGGAACTATGAAGACAGTGACCTAACCTCAACTCTGAAAAAACGCGGCGGGGAAGCCACCTTTCAACTAACTTCTTGTTTTGCTGAGTTACAAGTCTTTGTGATGTAAGCGGCAAACTCTGAGGCAAGGGCCATATACTCAACTCTGTTTTACACACAACATTGTGCCGAAACCATTTTTAAACTAACATCGTGTTTCATTGAGAAGTGTTTGAAAACCTAAGCGGGGAACATTAGGAAAAGTTTCCTGTACTCAACTAGGGAGGCGAGGGGGCGGGGGAACCCTTTGGAAAAAGCCATTTGTCAATTAACTTCTTGTTCTAGTGAACAAGTGTGAAGTGTTAGAAAAACTATGCGGGAAATGATATAGAAAGGGTCATAGACTCAACTCTGTGAAAGAACTCGGTTGGGAAGGCTTCTTTCACCGAATATCTTCTTTCACGAAGTTAGGAAAGTTTGAAAATTAGGCCTAGATGTATAATGTGAGTTGCTATATGCTCAACTCTGAAACTAAACCGTCTTTCAGCTAACGCTTTGTTTCAGAGTTAGAAGTTTCTCAAAACCTTTACAGGGATCTATAAGGAAAGGACAATATACTGAACTCTGAAAAAACACTGTGGAGAAAGCATCTTTCAACTAACCTCTTCTTTCCCCAGCTGAGAAATGTTTGAAATCTAGGCCTGAAGGTATAATGACATTTACCATACTCTCAGCTCCATGGAAAAAACGTCTTTCGATTAACATCTTGTTTCACTACCTTAGAAGTGTTTGAAAACCTATGTGAGGAACTCTAAGAAGAAAGTGCCATATCCTCAACCCTGTGAAACAATGTTGAGAAACTGCCTCTCAACTAACATACCAAACTATTATCTTGTTTCACATACACCGCACTATACCCAATATTTAGCCAACACTCACCAAGGTCTTCTCACCAAGCACACTCCACACACACACACACATACCTCTTAACACACCACAAACACCCCACTTCAACCTCCCACAGTGCCTAGGAAACACATAAAAACCAAACATATCACACACAGACAAAACCCACCACAATATACCGCAAGTACCACACACATTCAAACCTCCTATGTACAACACTTTTATACTGCTTAAAACTCGGACGGGACACACACTTCATTTGTAAACGACACACACAGTTTCCATGTAACATACCCAATCCACTACAACACACGTTCAGAATATCCATCACACAGTCCAAATACCTCACAAACATCACACTACCTATGCAGCACACGTATTCCACAAACACACTTCACTTATACCATGCACAAAAATTCACACCCCACACATACACCAGAGACATGCTGCTTATAAACCACATGCGCACGCCCTTTCCATACACCACACACGTAGCAAACACAACACCTCAATGCTCCGCATATAGCCTGCTACATTTCTTCTGCCCCTACCTGCCAATGGGATGGCAGGAAAGACATCAAAAGCCAGGGCTTTCCCTCTCTATTTGAGGGAAGAATAGAGGCCTCGTGATGACAGTGCTTTGGGTGTGGCCTGGACCGAGGTCCCTTTACCAAAGGCCATGGCTGTTTCTAACTCTTGAGACAGTCAACTTGCTTAAAGATTGTATCAGTCACTTCACTCTCAACAGTCTCCCATTCATTCCCATCTCTGATGAAGACCTCTAGCACGCCAGTTATCATTTTGAACCCCTTTGATCTACTTCCAAATGAGTTTCTCCCTGGGCTGCATTCCAAGTGAGTCTCTCAGAGGAACAGCCTCTGCTTTCAAGTGGAGTGTGGTGAAGTCCTTGGGAGTGTGCAATGGGTTTTGTAAGAGGACCCCCCCCCCCCCGTTCATCTGGCTTCAGAAGTATATGGACATCAAGAGGCCTGACTCATTGAAGATGCCCATTGGCGAATGTTGGTATGAATCCTGAGCCAGAGGTTGCAAGAGAGAGCTGGCCTCTTTTGTGGGCTGAGAGGAAATGAAGCGAGGCGTCTCCTTTCAAGAATAATCCAGTTCCCATTTGGAATGTCGAGCTTTGGTCCACCTCCTAGTCATTTTCTTCCTATGGCTGTCCTTCGAAATAAACTTTTGCTCACATATAGGGGCCACAGAACTGTCCTTCACTCAGCTGGCACCCTGGGGTAAGCCACAAACTCCCACTCTGGCCCTGTGCCCAGTGAGGGCTTTTTGACTCTGCTATACCAAAGGAACAACGGCCTCTGACTGGATGGTGCTTGGCCTGCTCTGGTAGACAAGGTGAAGGGGAGCTGTCTGGCTTCGCTCACCGGCTTGATTGAGTGGGTTTCATTTTGAGCAGCAGCCAGTTTACACATGGGCAGTATGAACCACGTGTGGGTCAGCATGAGAAGAGCCCCTTCCAGAATAAGGAATAAAGTCCTCGTTCCGGACACCTGAGCAAGAGCCAGCAGCACCCAATAGCCACATCTCAAACACTGCTGCCTCCAACAACTGAATGACAGAGATCCTGGAAGGGACAGACAAAGCTAGCAATCTCTAGCTCCTGAAGAAAGACTACAGGCGTCTTGATGGCAAGGTTCTTGTGTGTGGTCTTTCAGAGGGCTCCCTTTGCCTAAGCTGAGAGGCATCTCTTATTCCTGATACAACCAGGTTCCAGGTTGATGGGAGACTGTCAGTCATTTCAGTCTCAACGTTCTCCAAATGTCAGCTCCGATGAAGAACAGAGGCACCCTGGGTCTCCATGGACACAACTTGGCTCTCTGAGAAGAAAATAAGGTTCTATTTACATCCAGTGTCTGAGAGACATACTGTCCTCCTTCAAGATGGAGTCTGCCAGTGTCCACATTATGGTGATGTAGGATTTGCTTGGGCCCCTCTCAATGTGCTATCAGAAATGTGTGGCCAACCAAAACCCTAGGGTATTTGAAGGTGCTCAGGGACAATGCTTGTGGGGAGGCTAATCCACCAGTTAGGGGCCGATCACACCTCCTTTGTGAGATGAGAGAAAGAGAAGGCCGATACCTATTTCCTAGATTTCCACCAAGGCCCTTTGTTAATGCAGGACCATGATTGACCTCATAGGGATTCTGATCCCACTGCTGCTTTTCTAACTTGTTCTCACATCACACACCAAGACCAAGGGGCTCTCCCTACCAAACAACGTCCAAGGATGGGAGTTGAGTTTCCAGGCCTTTCCTGAGTCAATACAGAGCTCTCAGAGTGGGGTACCTGACAGGACAGCTAGCACGCATGTCCCTGAGCCCTCGGTGCATAGCAGGCCTCAGTATCATGGGAATGGGTAGCCACATGAACCCGTGACCTTACTTGACTGAGATACCCTCATTTGGAAGAAAAGGCAGACTGTGAATGTGCAGCTTGCTTCAGGCACTGACCAGCACACAAAAAGCCTTTTGAATACATGGTGCACCATAGCCTCGTTCAAACCTACCGATCATCACAGGGAAGCCATAGTCCTCATGACTCAGAATAACTGCTGCCCCTATCTCCGGACACGATGCGAAGAAGGCCAACAGAAGCCAAAGCTTCCCACTATTTCTTAAGGGATAATGTGGGCTTCTTGGTCACAGGGCTGCAAGGGGCAACTTTTGAGGCACTCCTTGAGCCAAGCTGACAAAGGGTTCTTCTGATGCCTGAGCAAGCCAGCGTGCTAATATCTTGTGCTGGGCAGATTATTCTAAGCATTACCCAAATCTCAGCCTTAAGGAAGAACTTTGGCCCTCGGTGCATCACGTTTCATGACATTGCTTTAATTCTTCACCACGGTTCCTCTTGTGATTCCCCCCAGATCCAGTCACTCAGAGTCACAGCACCGACTTGTGACTTGTGGCATAGGTTGAGCCAAAGGGGCCCTGGCATTTTGGTTTCAGGACTCCATGGGCCTCCGGGGTCCTAGGCCTT